>NC_083347.1:105895916-106195916 GCF_019175385.1 Lycium barbarum | reverse complement strand
ATATTTATACATATATATATATATATATATAAGAAAATGGAAAGTTTTATTAAGTCCATTTTTATTTAATTGAAGCTCATAGACCACCACATTCAACTTTCCAAAGCCATCTTTCCTCAAAATGATCCGATTATATTTCCCTTTATTTCGGTCCATGAAATATTTGGGCTTTTGGCCCAATAGCCTCATTTCCTCTTATTCTGAAAATTTCTTTAAGTCCAACCACACAATCTTTTTACCTTTTACGAGAATTTCTAAATCCTTGACCCTTTAGTCTCAAAATTTTAGTCCAAGTTTAAAGAGTCTCACAAACTATTCCCTAATCCATTTTTCATCTTTAAACTCAAAATCATATTTAGGTCCAGCAAAACAATTAAAGTTGGTGGGCTTAAGGCCCAAAACTATTTTCATCCCTTTCAAATAGACCGTCTCCAGATCTTTTGCCAAAAGCCCAAAGCTTACTACTTAGACATTCGATAAAATCATTTAATTTACCCGAAAACATTGAGTTAATTTTTTTTTAAACCTTAGGAAAATCAGATTGAGTACTATTTTGTCATGTAAAGTTAGAATTAACTGAGTTTAGAAAGTGTTTTGAGCGACTTCCCAATATACTAAGTGTTTCCTAAGTTCTATGCATGAGGGTTGCATTATTTACACGTTTAGTATATATACAACATATATACATGCCAAGTACGTATAAAGTAGAGAGAAGAAGAAAATAAATCTTTAAACTGATGGGCCTACCCAAGCCCATCAGTGCTATTTTTACCCCTTGGCTGAGCCTTCTAACACGAATATTTGCTTCCCTTTCCATTCTTTAGCGCACTCGATCAAAGAGAGGAACGTTGGGCCTTAGGCCCAACAGGTCTTGATGCAAGAGACGGCCAGAATGGCCCAGAATTGGTTCCCATAGAGCACATAAGAAGGAAAGGATTAGTATTTGTCTAAATATTGGTACTAAGTCATAAATAATTTACGTTCAAGATAAACAAGTACATAAGTTAAACAAATAAATCATTAAGCGACAACATAGTATTTAGAAGAAAACAGCTAAGGCCCGAAATAATAAAAAGAAAAATCCAAAGCCCACATGGGCCACTTAACAAGACCAGGAAAAAAAAATATTTAGCCCAAGTACAAAGCCTGTTTAGTATGCTAGAGGAGGCCCAACCATTAGGTAAAAGCATTCGGCCCAAGAGACCAAACTGGCACAAAGTTGGCTCATGTTTATAAATTGTAGGAGTGATATACCTTAGGTATATTGAATATACCCACTTCTATACACTTTTGAGGGTATAGAAGTGAATATGCTCTGCATAACTTGGTATATCACTTGGTATATGGGGCAGAAAACCAATATATATTGAGAGAAGTGCTATAGGAAAACATGTTGAGGGTTCTTATTTATCTTATGCAAGCTAGCAATAATAGATTCAGAGCCCAAAACTGAAGAAGAATAAAACAGGTTCATAATGTTATTTTCTTAAGTAAAAATGAGCAATGCCAACAAATAGATATACACAACCATCAGCCAACATACCATTGATATACACACCCATGGAGATACTAAAACAGCCCAAAAAGGAAGGCTTTCACCCTCTTATTCCTGATGCCGCATAAGATCCAAGGGGTTCCCAGGAACCTCAGGAATGTCAGACACCAGGGAAGGCTTAAGCTTAATCCCTAAGTGCTATTTTGCCTTTCTATTTATGTGTTAAGCTCATAGTATATGGGAGAGGAAGTGTATATCTAATGGCGACAACAAGCAACCCCTAACAAGATATCTATGTATATATCTAACAAATTTGGCTATCTTAACATTGATATCAGTATCCTATTGAATTCAGACATCACCAATAGGATGTTTGAGCAATTCTGTCACACATCCTAGACAAAGTAAGAGATAATCTATAGGTATACAAACACAGAACCTGTGTACCCAATATATACATAGTATCAGCACTTAATCAATTTTAGGAGGGCATTCCCCAGGCAAGCCACACAAGACGAGTAAATGAACTCAAATAATTAGTGACTAGACTTTAAAGAGAACCAGCTAATAGCTATTAGGTGTTACACACCAGTTATCAAATAAGTTGTCAAGCAGCAGTTTCCAGGATTAGCTTACACTCTAAAGAAGCCAAATTTTAGGCCAGCTTACACTTGACAGCAGGAGAAGATAATAAGACTGTTACATTCACTTAAACAGACCACAATGGACTTAATGTACTTAGATGAACTGCACAAATATCCAATTTTAATTATCTTTGTGGTGGATAAGTGAAGCATGGTTTAAACTAATATTTCATGAGGGTAAGTGCTTATTTTAACCTTAGTGAATAGGTGAATCCATTTAAGACAAACAAAGTGATTAAGTAAGACACTTAGCAAGTCATCATTCACTAGATTAGACTAACTCATATATCAACACAACAAACAAACCATACCAAAGAAGATTTGACAGTTTTGAAATAACTCAAAGTGTTCTAGTTTTAAAATCCATAGACCAATTACAAATTAAACACCCAACCAAACAGAGACTCCTACTTAAACAAAGAGGAGTAACTATGAATCTAAGAGCAAATTCAGAATCCAACAGATCACAACTCAATTAATTAAGCCTAAATGCTTCATTTTTTAGATAGTGTCTCAATAAAAAGGGAAGAGTGAAATGGACCTTGGTTTAAAGCCTAGTTCTCTATTAGTTTAAAACCCTTTTAAAACAGAACTCAACCAAAACAGGAGGCATTGCATATTCATTAGCCTTCAAATGTTGATTTAGAATAGGGGCTATCACATTATAGGAAACCTTTCTAAAGTAATGAAACTTATCTTGCAGATTGGGGTGTTCCAACAAAAATACAGACCAACACTCAAACCAAACAGGACCTTCCCAGTTTTTTTTCATGATTAGAGACAATCCACAACTAACTTTAAACCTTCCTTACTTTAGTTAGATTAGGAAAAACAACTTTATCAATACAAGACATACAGAATGTAACAACTTCAAGTTTAGACAGGTTTAGCAAGTTATAATTTGGAGAATAATGGAGTCTAGGCCATTCAGTCACCTTTCTAAACACAATCTCTTAACCTTGCTTATCATAGACATGATTTTGAACAAGATTCTAAATAGTCCAGACCACAACATTCAATCCCAGGCAGAACTAGTTAAACCAAGCACATCTCTACACTTCTACCACATTAAATCAAACAAACAAGCTAAACTATATTGAGTGCAATCTTATACCACTTATAACATTAAGCACACAGGTTGAATGACTAGACATGGTCTCATTCTAGATACATAGCAAATAAGCTTAGTAAGCAAACACAGTTTCATATAACTATATATGAAGCAAAGTAAGCTAAACAACGAAAACAAGTTCATGTAACTACAATATTAAGCAGATAACTAGATCGGAAAAGGGCCAAAATTACCCCTGAACTTTGGAAAATAGTTCATCCATACCCTTCGTTATACTTTAAGGCCAATTATACCCTTACCGTTATACTATGGGGTGAATTATACCCTTATATCTAACAGCTGCCATGTGGCATCATCCTAGCCTTTCAAAATTATTTTCCCCTCAAATAATTTTTTACCTACTAAAATAACCCAACCCGACCCGAATTTTTTTTTCCAGCCAAACTGATACGGACCCAACCCAATACCCCTTAGCTGGAAAGAAAAACAAATCGGGTCGGGTTGGGTTATTTTAGTGGGTAAAAAATTATTTGAGGGGAAAATAATTTTGAAGGGCTGCGATGATGCCACGTGGCAGCTGTTAGACATAAGGGTATAATTGACCCCATAGTATAACGGTAAGGGTATAATTGACCCTTAAGTATAACGAAGAGTATTAATGAACTATTTCCCAAAGTTCAGGGGTAATTTTGGCCCTTTTCCGTAACTAGATACTTAAACACAGTTTCATTCCAACTATAATACTAAGCAAAATAAACTGAATGACTGAAAACACTCTCATGTAATCATAATACAAAGCAAAATAAACTAAATGACTAAAACAACTTCATGTGACTACCATACTAGACCAATAATCAAAATGACTAGACACATACAACCAACTTATGATTACATAGAAACTAAGACCAGAAAAATAAAGAAAAGTCTAGAATATTACCTCTTTGGAGTGCATCCTTACTCGAGGGTTGGATGTGGAGATTTTTGTACTCCTTCCTCTATTACTCAGCCACGAACCCCAAAGAACAAATAAAGACACAAAATTTTTAAAACTAACTTCAAGCAGAAAAATTTAAAGGTCTCAATAAATGTTTGAAACCTCAGGTGTTTTCGAGTTATAGGCAATGCCAAGTGAAAATCTCAGATCGCCCCCCCCCCCCCCCCCCCCCCACCTTGAATAATGAAAATTGGGGTCTTATTTATAGAACCCCCCAGATCCTTGAAACCCTAGAGTATCCGATGTGGGACAAATCCCAAATCTGGGATTTCTTCCTCACAATTCAACATCGTAAGGCTAAGATCAAGTCAACAGTGCATCAAAGGTCCGATTTTGCCCAACAAAACTCAATCCCAAAAGTTTTTTCAAGAACCAATCATAATACGACATTCAAAATCGAAAACAAACAAAAGTAATTAAAGAAAATCAGCCTTTAACCGTTAATTTGATTAAAAAAAAAAGGGATTTCTTACACCTCGTTTGGTGAGAAATGAAGGAGACACTAAATGCATTGCCTTAAATCGTCCATACCAGGCCTGTTAAAGGTCTTACACCTCTGAATCTTTGCCAAAAATGACGAGATAACAAGAGGAGAGAGAGAGGGTGGCCTCGCGATAGCTAGGGTTTCCTTCAAAGGGAAACTTTTCATCTCTTAAGGGTCGTTTGGTGTCTGAAAAATGAAAGGGAAAGGAGGAGTATTCCCCCTTTAGAAACTGAGGTAGGCCGGGTCAACCCTTAAAGGGTTAGGCCCGGCCGAATTTGAGAGAAATGATGGAGCTTGGTTTTGACAATCTGTATACATGATATAAACACATGTATACATGTGTGTGTATTCGTGTTTACATATATATGGTGAGGACCTTTCATGCAAATTTAATAAGTGGCCAAATTGAAGTAATGTCGATTAATTGGACATTTTCAAAATAAGACCCCATTTAAACTAACTGGTCAAATTTAAAAGAAATAATAAAAATAAATAAGTTTTGTTAAGAGACCTTAATTAAATTTGTCTAGTTCAAATTATTGCCATAATTGGCTAATAACTAATTATTTCAATTACAGCCGCTTAATGGCAATTTTCAAAATTAATTACAATTAAAACTTAATTAATCATGATAAAATCCAATAGTTTGATTAAATAAGAATTGAGGGATAAAAATGGTTAATTTACTTAATTAAATATATTCCCATATTAAATAGAGTAAAATACTTTGCAAATTGGTAAAATACTTTGCAAATTGGTATTTTAACAATTTGAACAATTATAATTATGGAAAATTATCCTCTTTTCTGATTAATTTAGCAAAAGTATTATAATTGTGAAAATACTTAAAAATAATATTGTAAAAATTATTTCACCAAATAAAATTGGTAAAATATTATACAAATAATTTTAGAAAATTATTTTGACTTCTAAAAAAAAACATATTTCCCTCTGCTTAATATTCAAGGACTCTGGGTAATTAAAGCAAATTATGGGAGGTCAAAAATTAGGTGTCAATAACTCCTTTTAAGATCTTTAAAATCAATACACATTCTAAACTTGTTTCCCTTTTTAGTCACTACGACTATGTTTGCTAGCCAGTCCGGGTACTTGAGTTCTCGGATAGACCTTATATTAATTAATCTAGATACCTCTTCTTTGACAAACTTGTTGCGAACCTCTGTTATATGCCACTGTTCTGTCGTATATGAGGGAAATTGATGTCGTCTAGCTTGTGGATCGCAACCTCTGAAGGAATACCGATCATATCTTGATGGGACCAAGCAAAGTAGTCATTGTTAGCTCTAACATATTGAAAAATTATTTCCCTGAGCTCCGGGGTGTCATGACCCAATCCGCCATGACTGGCACCCAACTAAATCCTAGTGGGCGAACCAACACACAAGACACCTATTCATTTATGTCCGATTTTATATTAGCCAAATCAAACGATTATACTCATTCACGCATCATATAAACAAAATATGTCATGCCATAGAATACTGAAATAAGTGCGGAAGTTCTAACTATTACAAATTCCCCAAAATTTGAAAGTCATCGTACATGACTCTAATCTAAAACATGTCTAAGAACTGAAGTCTAACAAATAAATAACCATAATGTCCAGAGTACGAAAAGGCATCATAGCGAGAAGATCTTCGGGCAGCCTAGCATGGGAAGAAGCTCACCCTAAAATCTGTCAGCAAATGCCCTCCACGCTAGATGTGAGGACGAGAAACAGTCTCTATATCATAATCTACACTCAAAAGAATGCAGCAAGGTAGTATCAGTACAAACATTATGTACCGGTAGACATCATACGCTGACTAAGATTAGTATCATGAATATTTCATAAAATCAATAGATAAAAAAAGCCAGTCAACAGACATGAATATCGATAAATCACAGCAAGTCAACCAAGAAATAATCACAATCAAATCACCAAGATAGTAAAAATCACAATCAACGGAAGCCACATGGAAACAAGTTTACCGCAATAACCTCACTCGTTGTACACACATGCTAACTGATGTCATTTCCCAGTAGTCATGACCTGCAGGGGACCTATGGTGTCCATGTACCACTCGTTCCGAAATACTCCTCAAACCCGAGCACAAACCTCCGCTCCGGAACGAACCTCGGAGCGGGACATATCAATGTACCTCTAGTTTCGGAACTATCCTCGGACCACGAGCCCATAATCTAGGTCACATGTGTGCTTTTCCATCCCTCTTACAGAACAGTGTTTCTTACCTTTCAGTATCAATACTTAGCTCATCATTTCATGTCACAATACCATCGAGAAGATTATTTAGCTTCTCATCGCAATACATCCACTACAGATTTAATCACTCATGAATAATGGCACGAATCCTACACCAACACTCAATTCGTATTCACATAGGAGTTTAGCCACACAAGATCATGCATGAAAACTAGACATGCTTTCTTCGAAGGAAATCACAAAACATACAATCAACTAATCAAAGTCTAACTCAAGTAGACCGTAACCTACCTCAAAGTAGAGCTGAAACAATGCAAGTCACTCTGTTATAGCCTTTCCTTTCCTCAAAGCCTCAGAACGTTCAAAGTCCAGAAATAGAAGGCTCAGTGAGTCACAATACTCAATTCCCAAGTACCAAGCAAGAATACCCTTCCCTTACCCCATTCCAAGGGGTGGATAATTTTCTAGGTGATAAACAACCCATCAAAGCCCTTAGTAATCATTAATGATCAATTTATAACAATCTTCTATCAACATTCCCATTACAAACAGTTTTTATGGTAAAGATACCATTTTTATTGAACCCTAGGTCTCCAATCACTTACTTTATGTCTCTAAATGTTCAATTTATGATCAAGAGCAAATAATCAATGCATTTAAATGATAACTAAGCGATAATAACCATAACCCATCAAGTTTAGAAGTTTTATTAACATTCTAGGGTTTCTATTTCAATTTCACCATTAAAGACCCATGAAGAGGATTACAATAATGAAGGAGAATGGAATGATAGAATAGAAATCAAAAGAACTTAACTCTCAAAGTATGTTGCCGTAGTTTGAAAATTCACCTTAGGTGCTTGTTGGGAAGTGTGTTGGTGTTTTGTGAAAAGAGAAAACAAAACTGAGTATATAAAATTCGGGCTACTGTTTTACGTTGACCGCTACAACGGTCATCACGCCGCTGCAGCAGTAACGCTATAGCGGTCAAGTGACCACTATAGCTCCCTCCCCGAAATCACTGTGACCGCTATGCCGGTCCATCCACCGCAATAGCGGTGGATGGACCGCCATAGCGGTACCCTACTCGCTACAGCGGCCACCAAGGAAAATGGATGGTCACTGGAAGCAGTCCAAGTACCGCCATAGCGGTACCGCCGCAACGATACTCCCACCGCCACAGCGGTATATTTTGGGCAGTGAGCTCGACTTTTGTCCAGTCTTTCCCCCTATCACCCCACATTTCATCCAAGGCCTCACAAATATAATACAAACATGCACATATACAAAAAGAAGCCCTACAAATCCAACCGCGGCCTCGAAATTCCCAACGGAGTTCTAACTCACCATAAAGACCGGAAGGGTTGTAACACGGGGTCAGCCTTGTGCCCGGGTATACCTTTGTTTCTAGTAACTCAGGATGCAACGCGATCTGCTCGATTTCCTCAGCCGTTGATTTTGTCTAGTCGGAATCATCGGGCACCTGGAAATACCTTGGAACTTAGTTCTTGTGCGCGAACTCAATTTCGAGATCTATTTGCCTCTCCTCTTCTGAAAGAGTATGTTGGATTGCATCCGTGGCTGCTTCACTGACCTTCGGCACCTCGATGAAAACCCCAGTAAGTCGAAGGAAAAACTTTCATATCGTGGAGCCATGGTATCCCGAATATTCCATTGTAACGCATGTCTCCATCTATTATATAAAACTTGGTCTCTTTTACGACTCTTTCAGCTTCTACAGGAAAATCAATCTCAGCTTTTATAGTTTCACTTGACATGTTAAAACCAGCGAGTGTCCTTGCAGCCGATGCGATGTTTTCCAGCATTCACATCTCCTCCACCACTTTCCAGCGGATGATGTTGATGGAGCTACCCATATCGATCAACATGCGCTTTATTTGGAAATAGTCGATGGATAGAGTGATAACTAAGGCATCATTGTATGGTAGGTCGACGCCGATTACATCTTTATCGGTGAAAGTGATGCTGTCTATGTTCGGTGATTCTCGAAACCTTTTCTCCCGTGTAACCAAGATCTTTATTTTCTTGGCCGCCGTGAAGGTCATAACAACAATCATGGATCCCCCACATATCATATTTATGACGTGTGGAGGGGCATCCGAAGGTTTTTTTCCACCTATCAACTCAACTCTCCCGTAATTATTCCTTGCTTTCTCACTCAAAATCTACTGCAGATGTCCCCTATTGAGCACCGAAGATGCCTGCAATCCGATGTTTTATGCCCGGAAGTGCCATGGAAGTCAAACCATATGGTCTGATCCTTAGTGTTTGGATCAGATCGCAGGGGTTTCGGAGGATGTGACGTCGGATAGGTCCTCAACACTGCCACCATCTGTGCTTCATCAATACTAAAATTGTAACCGAAACGTTTTAGATATTTCGATCCCTTCGAAAAGAAAACTAGGGAGTTTCCCCTATACTGGTTCTGCAAGTCTCGATTGTTCCTCCCACGATTTCCTTTCTTGTTCGAATTTGACTTTTCCAAAGAACGATATATTTGGCCACCATCGGATGTTTCAGGCAAAGGGTGAGGCTGGAAATGATTTTTTGATGAGTTTTGATCCGGCCTAACCTTCTTTTTTGTCTTTACGGGAAGTTCCCGAGCTGGAGTTCCCAGTAGGTCGTCCTCTACCTGGATTTTCGACTCGTACCTCTTGTGCACATCCTCCCAGGTTGTGGCCTGGAATTCCATAAAAATCTCCTTTAGTTTGCGAGAGGCGTCTGAACTTAGAGGATTCAGACCCTTGGTAAAATCTTCGACAGCCCACTCATCCGAGACAACAGGCAGAAACATACACTCCTTCTGGAACCGAATGACGAAGTCTCAAAGCAACTCTGATTATCCTTGAGAAATATGGAAGATATCTGTTTTTTCGAACTCCTGCATGTGCCTTGATGAATATGTCGTCCAACATGGTAAATGAACCAACTGAGTGTTCAGGAAGTAGGGAATACCAGGTCAAAGCACCCTTAGTGAGCCTTTCGCCAAATTTCTTAATCAGAATCGGTTATATTTCCTTCTCTTTCAGATTATTCCTCTTGACGGCCATGGTATAGGCCATAATATGCTCTCGTGGATCAGTTGTTCAGTCATACTTCGGTATGCTCGGCAGTTTGAATCTCTTCAGGATCAACTTTGGTGCAGCCTCAGGTTTGTGTGCTAGCTAAATGTACTTCCTTGCATCCCGACCTTCTATGAGCGGAGGAGTCCCCAAAATGTGACTCAGAAGCCGCTGGAACTCTTTAGCATTTTTCTCAGGTGGTTACACTAGGAATCAAACAAAACTCAAAACACAAAAGTCGTAGATCTTTGAAATAGCTTCCCATCCATATAAAGTGGAGCTCAAATGAAGCTCTGTGCTACGAGTTATGCCCATTTTACTAAACGGTATCGACAAAGTTGAAAAAACGTGAAATTTTGAATAAGTATGAAAATGGACCTAGGAGCTCACTAAGCTAAGCTCAAAGCACGATAGGGTTGTAAACACCTAATTTTTTACCAAAAATAATTTTTTACATCATTTTTAGCATTTAAATATTTCTTCAGGTTTAATTAAATATTTTAATTTTTATTTCATTTTTCGTAAGTCTTAATTTTTAAATCTGAAAACTACAAAAAATAGAGTCATATTTTAGGATAAGTTTTGTCTTTATTTTTCAAAACAAAAGAAAATTTATAAAAAAAATATATATTTTTCTTCTAATTTAGATTTTAATAAATAAATTAGTGATTATAATATTTGTCTTAGCTATATTTTATTTTTGGACTAGCTACTTGACATGTTATATTTTTTTATTAGTTTTAAAACAATTAGTTAATTTTTGTATTGTCACATTTGAGTCTTATCTTTGAAAAGGGAAAAAAAGACAAAATAAACAAAAATAAAAAAAAAGTTTTGCTGACCTAAAACTTTCAACTCACCAGCCCACCATTACCCTATAGACACACGTCACACACTTCCCCTACACCTCACGTTGTTTTTCCTCCCTTTCACCTATCCTAAAGCAAACATAATGTTTTTTCCCTAAAACTCTCAGAATAAACTTATCTCCCCTCTATCCAACTCCCTCACGATTTCTTCAATAAAACAGGCCACACACATACACCTATATATAAATACATACACACTTTGAGAAAAAAAGAACACACAAAAACAGCAACAGAGAGCACAAAATAATATAGAGCGAAAAATATTGAGACAGAAAAATATCAGTTCTAAAAAGGTTGTTATGTCCCGTATTTTTATACATTGGGACAACCCGGAGTAACTATGATAATTTAAGGCCAAGACTATTCCGGGATTTGAAGTCGTGACTTTTGACCTTTGATTTTATTTTGAGACATAAGTTATATATGAAATTGTTGGCATTGAACACTTAGGAAAAATTGGGACCACAATTCATAAAAAACAAAATCTTGCCACAAGGGGCCTTGTAGCCGTGTGGTCCATTAAATGGTCCCACACATTGTGTGGCCAATTTTAAATGGTCCAACACATTGTGTGGACCATGGAAACTTGTACAATACATATGGAATTAAAAGAAGATCATGTATTCATCTTTCTCACTTTACACACTTAGAAAAAACAAATATCAAGAGTTGAAGAACTCTTCAACCCCTCTCTCTCTCTCTCTTTCTCGGCTAGAAACCAAGAAAACCAACCCCCATTTTTAGCCTTCCCAAAAATAATTCCTTGGTGTAAACCCACTATATTGAGGTCTCTAAGTAGCGTGGAAGTATTGTTTGGATCATCTAACCATTCATTGTGTCCAATTGCAAACCCTAGCCATTTGTGGTATTGAAGAAGAAAGGTAAGTTTTGCTCTTGTTCTATGTGTTGTGAACTCTTATTTCATGTTGTAGTATGTTAATATGGATGAAAATCATGAAATATGGTGTGATGAAGTTGGGCCGTGTGTTTGGTGTTCTAGCCGTGTATATGGGTGTTGAATTGGATTGATGAATTAATTCTTGTAGTATGTTAAATTGTTGTAGTGTGTAGGATGGCTAAGAATTATATATATATATATATATATATAAGTAGTGATAGATGAACACGAGTCATGCTATATGCCAAAGGACACACTAATGTCGCTTAGCGTCGTAATGGTTATTGGGATGACTGTTATTTTGGAAGCGAGAGTCTATTGTCCCAAATTGATATAGTAAGCATTGCGGACTGATTTGGAGAACTTTGTGCACTTAATGCAATCTTTATATATGAGAACCATGAACATATGTATATGTGTAGTGTGGACGAATGTGGGTCATATAATATGTCGAAGATCGCATTAATATCGCTTAGCGTTTTAATTGTCGTCGTTATGAATTCTAGTTTGGAAATGAGCATTTAATGACTCAAGATTTACGTTGAGATTTTTGTGGGCTGATTTAAGGCTTATTGTGCGTTGATGTAATTTGTATATTTTATGAGGATGATATCATTATATTGTGGATTGTGGTACAAAACACGACTTGAAAATGAGGAAAGTGAAAAGGGGGCTGCTCTCGGCTAGGGGGCTGCTCTCGGCTAGGGGGCTGTTTTCGGCCATAGATGGAAAACATTGTGGATTGTTGGAAATATTATGTGAATTGTTTAGAATGCCCTTGAATATTGTTGGTAAGGATTCGGGTTGATAATCGAATGTGTGAACGATATTGTGGCTTGAATGTAAGCCGTTGAATTGAATATTTGGAAAGTTGTTGAATGATGTAAAAGAAAGTTACTATTGTTATTTTGTCTTTCGAATTGATTATCGATGTTGCTAGGTTGGTTATTGTGGTTGTTATTGTTGATTTTGAGCGAGTTAAATTTTCGGGTTGGCCTATTTACAGGGGAAATGCTGCCGAATTTTCTGTAGAATTTAGAGTTAGTTGGAATAAATAATTGCTTAAGTGCCTATGGTTAATATTGAATATTCGTTGGCATATTTGTAGACCTTGGGGAGCCCGAGGCGTAGTTTGGGATTAACTTTAGATTGGGTAGCTTGGAGTGCGTACGAGGTATGTAAAACAACCTTCCTTCTTTTGGCATGCCTTAGTTTTACATAGGCTAGATTAGAGCCTTAAGGGAATTCCAAATTCGAAATCCGAGCATGATATGATCCTTATATAATTCTTGGCACTCTTATGTATGATTTGATGAAATATGAACCTTCATGTATTTGAAATAATCGCCTTTCGAACTTTGTATGGAAAGGTTTCACTTTAAAGAATTTCGTAAATTTTGAATGACATATCTTTCACATAAAGACTCGGATTGCTTTGATATTTTCGTATGAGTTTGCATGGCTCATGATGAGTATGTTTTCCATAGGCGGGCCCGACTCGGGTTAATACCCTTTCGTGGGTCCCGCGACTTTCCCTTATGTAATTTGGAGAACTTTTGAAAGAAATTGTTATGTCTATTATTTCGATTTTCAATTATGATCACTTTACTTATGTTTGAATTCATGATAATGATTTTATGCATATGACTACTCACGACTCTACTCGTGCATTCTGTTATCCCATCGCCGAGTCCCGGGCCGGTTCTGTTGTCGTGCGCACTTTGATATACTCCGGAGTTATGCTGTGTTTATGGTTCACCGAGCTACTCGCCAAGGAGGGTCGGGTTCCACTTATATTTGGTGCTATGTCATGTATGGTGTTGTGGTGTGTACGGCGTTATGCTGTGTTATGATATGCGACAGGGATTCGGAGATTTGAAACCTTTCTGGTGTTATGCTGTGTTATGGCGCCATCGACAGGCGGGCGACCATATTCTTCTGTGCCCTATGCATGACTTACATATTTTGAAACTAAACATTTTGATATGATTGGATTTGTACTTCTATTTCATTTCTGTCTCAGATTTGTTTTCTGTATCTTCTGCTTTGCATACTCAGTACAAATTTCGTACTGACCCCCTCTCTTCGGGGGCTGCGTTTCATGCCCGCAGGTACAGACGCACAGTTTGGTGATCCACCAGTCTAGGACACCCTCTTCTGCTATTTGGAGTGCTCTTCTCATTCCAGAGCCTACATTTTGGTATATATATTTTGTTCACTGTGTATGTATATATATATATATATATATATATATATATATATATATATATATATATATTCGATCAGGGGTACGGCGGGGCCCTGTCCCGCCATATCTTTCTGTTGGTCTGTTTAGAGGTTTGTAGACGTATTTGTGGGTGTGTGTGTCTACTTCTGTTCAGATGCGATTGTATGATCCTATATGGTTATGGCAGCCTTGTCGGCGTGCATTCTGTAGATGTTTTGGGCCGTTGTGCCATTTGATAGCCTTGTCGGCTTTTGATACATTTGATAGCCTTGCCGGCTTTTTGACATATATATATATATACCCGCATACGGTTGCGTTGAGATGTATTTGAACAATTTGATATGGTTTGAGACGGCATATAGTATTTATGGTCGTGTATGCTATTTGTGTATGATTCGATTGAATAAGTTCATCAGGGTGCCCAACTAGGGCGCCAGTCACGGCCTACGGGGTTGAGTAGTGACAGAAGTGGTATCAGAGCGGTTTGTCCTCGGAATGTCTACAGACCGTGTCTAGTAGAGTCTTGTTTATCGGTGTGTTGTGCACCACATCTATAAACAGGAAGCTACCGGACATTTAGGGTGTTTCCTTTCTTTGGATCTTAGATCGTGCGATAGAGCTGTGCTATTAGGATGACTCTGTTCTGATTAGTTGTTGTGTTTTCTTTTCAGTGATGCCTCCGAAAAAGGCGACAGCTGCCCAGAAGGGCAAGTCGGCAACGGCCGGAGAGACTAGCCGGGCTCAGAAGGCTACTCGGACCCTCGCTCAGATTATGCGTGATACTGCGCCCCGGTCAACAAACTCTGCTACGTCTTCATCATCAGAGGAGTCTGGAACACCAGCCGCTGCCACTATGGATCACGGGGGGGGGGCTTCACCATCAGCTCCCGAGGCTCCAGCGACGCGCCTCCAGCTCCTCAGCCAGGGGCGGAGGATAGGACGTTGAGGGAGGCAGTACAGCTACTGACTACCTTGGTAGCGGGACAGGTCCGCAGACGCGGGCTGAGAGATGATGATGATGATGACAGGCGTGATAGCCTGAGGGTTCGTGATTTTCTGACATGCCGTCCCCCAGAGTTTTTTGGGTCTAAGCCTGAGAAGGACCCCCACGACTTCATTCGGGGGGTGAGGCGCTCATTAGATCTGGTCAGGGCTTCAGAGACTGAGTCTGTTGAGTTGGCCTCGCACAGATTACGGGATGTTGCTGCCAATTGGTATGAGTCTTGGGAGCTATCCAGGGGTGAGAGTGCTTCCCCAGCTACTTGGGATGAGTTTGTGACTGCTTTTCTCCGCCACTTTTTGCCCCCGGAGTTACGGCGGGCACGGGTTGACAGATTCTTGCTGTTGCGGCAGAACGGCCGGAGTGTTCGCGAGTATAACCTGGAGTTTGATTCTCTGGCTCGATATGCACCTGCTATAATAGCGGATATGGCTGACCGGATGCACCGGTATGTGATCGGATTGGACCGCTACCTGATTGACAGTTGCATGTCGATGGCGTCACAGACGGATATGGATATCGCCCGGTTACAGGCCCACGCTCAGGGTATGGAGGACCGACATAGGGCTGATTATGCTGGTAGGGATCGAGACAGGAGGCCGCCCAAGAGGGCCAGGTCCGCAAGGTATTCTGGATATTTTCGAGGCGGACAGCCTCAGCAGCAGCCGTCAGGCAGATATTTTCCTCCGTCGGGCCGGGGTACACAGTCATCCGGCAGGCGATTTGATAGTGCAGGGCCATCTGGGGCCGGTCAGAGCTCCAGAACATCAGGTTCACAGACAGCCAGAGGGTCCATCCAGTCCAGACTACCCAGGCCCCATTGTACTTATTGCGGGGAATCGCACCCAGGGGAGTGCTATCGAGCTACAGGAGCCTGCTTTTCTTGCGGGCGTCAGGGCCATATTATGCGTGATTGTCCGATGGCGAGTGGTTCTGGTAGTACAGTTCAGCCGACGGGATCAGTCGCGGATTCATCTTCTACTCCCTCAGTTGTGCGCCCTGCGGGGCGAGGTATGCCGACACAGGCGGGCCGCGGTCGAGGTCGTGGCAGTGGTTCAGGTTCTAGCGGTCCATCGAACCGCATATATGCATTGGCTAGCCGCCAGGATCAGGAGGCTTCGCCAAATGTTGTTACAGGTACCTTACTGGTTTTCTCCCGATCTGTATATTCACTGATTGATCCTGGTTCTACTTTATCATATATCTCTCCACTTGTTGCTAATGAAATTGGGATAGAATCTGAGCCGATAGAACCTTTTGAGGTAGCTACACCTGTAGGAGATTCTGTTATAGCCAGACACGTTTATCGAGATTGTTCTGTTATTATATATGATCGTTGCACTAAAGCTGATTTGGTAGAGTTAAATATGCTGGAATTTGATGTTATTATGGGCATGGACTGGTTAGCTTCCTGTTATGCTAATGTTGACTGCCAAAAGAAGGTAGTTCATTTCCAGTTCCCAGGGGAACCAGTTATAGAGTGGTCCGGGTGTACAGCATCGCCGAGGGGTAAGTTTATTTCATACCTCAAGGCTAAGAAGATGATTTAGAAGGGTTATATTTATCACTTGGTCCGGGTGCACGATACTACAGCCGAGGCACCTACTTTGCAGTCAGTTCCGGTTGTCAATGAGTTTTCAGATGTATTTCCAGATGAGCTTCCGGGTCTTCCGCCGGAGCGAGAGATAGACTTTGTTATTGATTTGTTGCCAGATACGCAGCCCATATCTATTCCTCCGTACAGAATGGCACCGGCAGAACTAAAAGAATTGAAGGAGCAGTGGAAAGATCTATTAGACAAAGGTTTCATCAGACCCAGTACATCGCCCTGGGGAGCGCCGGTATTATTTCTGAGAAAGAAAGATGGGTCACTGCGGATGTGTATTGACTACAGGCAATTAAATAAGGTGACTATCAAGAATAAATATCCCCTTCCCCGGATTGATGATTTTTTTGATCAGTTGCAGGGTGCCAAATATTTTTCGAAGATAGATCTGAGTTCGGGGTATGACCAGGTACGGGTACGAGAGGAAAATATTTCGAAGACTGCTTTCAGGACCCGGTACGGGCATTATGAATTCAGAGTTATGTCTTTCGGGATGACTAATGCTCCAGCGGTATTCATGGATTTGATGAATCGGGTATTTCGGCCTTTCCTTGATATGTTCGTGATTGTGTTTATTGATGATATTTTGGTTTATTCACGATCAGTGGACGAGCATTCTGATCATCAGAGAATAGTGCTTGGCACTCTTCGGCAGCAGCAATTATATGCTAAATTTGCTAAATGTGAATTCTGGTTAACTTCTGTGGCATTCTTGGGGCATATAGTCGGAGCAGATGGTATTCAGGTTGATACGCAGAAAATTGAAGCTGTACAGAATTGGCCCAGGCCTACTACACCTACAGAGGTACGCAACTTTCTGGGGTTGGTCAGTTATTACAGAAGGTTCGTAGAGAATTTTTCTTCTATTGCGGCGCCATTAACAAAGTTAACTCAGAAGGCAACCAAATTTCAGTGCACTGATGCCTGTGAGCGCGGTTTTCAGATGTTGAAGGAAAAATTAATTACAGCTCCAGTTTTAGCTCTCCCAGAAGGGTCAGACGGGTATGTGGTTTATTGTGATGCCTCTGGTATGGGTTTGGGTTGTGTGTTGATGCAGCACGGTCGAGTCATAGCCTATGCTTCCCGGCAGCTCAGATCGCACGAGAAGAATTATCCCACTCACGACCTGGAGTTAGCCGCGGTGATTCATGCTTTGAAGATTTGGCGGCATTACTTATATAGGGTCCACGTTGATATTTATACGGACCATAAGAGCCTCCAGTATATTTTCAGACAGAAAGAATTGAATTTGCGGCAGAGGCGGTGGTTGGAGTTGCTGAAAGATTATGATGTTGATATTCTATACCATCCAGGGAAAGCTAATGTCGTAGCAGATGCGCTTAGCTGCAAGTCCATGGGCAGTTTGATTGATGTACAGTCTGGTAAGAAAGAAATGGTTCGTGATATTCATCAGTTAGCCAGTCTTGGAGTCTGCTTAGCCGATTCTGGAAATACTGGGATTTCTGTTCGAGGAGTTGCCGAGTCCTCTATTCTGGGTGAGATAAAGCGGCGTCAGTATGAGGATCCTGTTCTGATGCAGTACAGAGACACAGTCCGTGACAAAGAGGAGACCCCGTTTGAGATTTCATCCGATGGAGTATTATTATACAGGGGCAGATTATGTGTACCTGACGTTGTGGGACTGCGGCGACAGGTTATGGGTGAGGCACATCATGCCAGGTATTCTGTTCATCCAGGGTCGACGAAGATGTATCACGATCTGAGATGCCTGTATTGGTGGGACGGTATGAAAAAGGACATAGCAGAGTTCGTTGCCCAATGCCCAAATTGTCAGCAAGTAAAGATTGAGCATCAGAAACCCGGTGGGTTATTGCAGGAGATGGAGATACCAACGTGGAAGTGGGAGATAATTAATATGGATTTCATTGTAGGCTTGCCTCGCACTCCACGGAGGTACGACTCCATTTGGGTTATCGTTGATCGGCTGACAAAATCAGCCCACTTTCTTCCGGTTCGGACATCATACACAGCTGAAGATTATGCCAGGCTATATATTAAGGAGATTGTGAGACTGCACGGGGTTCCAGTGTCTGTTATCTCAGACAGAGGTGCCCAGTTTACAGCTAAATTCTGGAGATCATTTCAGGAGGGATTGGGGACCCAGGTGAGTCTGAGTACAGCATTTCATCCTCAGTCTGACGGACAGGCCGAGCGTACTATGCAGACATTGGAAGATATGTTGCGGGCCTGTGTTATTGATTTCAGAGGCAGCTGGGATGATCATTTGCCACTTGTTGAGTTTGCTTATAACAACAGCTACCACTCCAGTATTCAGATGGCACCATATGAGGCTTTGTATGGCAGGAAATGCAGATCTCCGATCGGTTGGTTTGACGTGGGTGATACTCAATTAATTGGTCCAGATGTGGTCCAGCAGGCAGTCGATAAAGTGAAACTGATTCGAGAGCGACTATTAGCGGCCCAGAGACGATAGAAATCTTATGCTGATAAACGACGTCGACCGTTAGAGTTTCAGATTGGCGATTGGGTGTTCCTGAAAGTGTCCCCTATGAAAGGGGTTATGAGATTTGGCAAGAAAGGAAAGCTCAGTCCGAGATATATTGGGCCGTACCAAATTATTCGTACAATAGGCAAGGTGGCCTATGAATTGGATCTACCGGCTGATTTGGGAGCGGTTCACCCGGTATTCCATGTTTCTATGCTTCGTAAGTGTATTGGTGACCCTTCCAGAATCTTTCCTGCAGTTGATATACAGGTCACAGAGGAGCTATCTTATGAAGAGCAACCTATAGCCATATTGGATCGTCAGGTAAGAAAGTTGCGGAATAAAGATGTGGCTTCGGTTAAAGTGTTGTGGCGGAATAATAACCGCGAAGAAATGACCTGGGAGGCTGAGGAGCAGATGAAGAAAAAGTATCCTCACCTATTTCTAGTACCTTCAGGTAATTCAAACTCTTTGTTTGACCAAGTTGAATTGTGAATAACTTGTACGTGATGCTATAAAAGAACCTCCCCCGAATTTTTTGTAAGACCCGCAGAATTAACCCAACATTCGAGGACGAATGTACTTAAGGGGGGGGGGGAGGATGTTATGTCCCGTATTTTTATACATTGGGACAACCCGGAGTAACTATGATAATTTAAGGCCAAGACTATTCCGGGATTTGAAGTCGGGACTTTTGACCTTTGATTTTATTTTGAGACATAAGTTATATATGAAATTGTTGACATTGAACACTTAGGAAAAATTGGGACCACAATTCATAAAAAACAAAATCTTGCCACAAGGGGCCTTGTAGTCGTGTGGTCCATTAAATGGTCCCACACATTGTGTGGCCAATTTTAAATGGTCCAACACATTCTGTGGACCATGGAAACTTGTACAATACATATGGAATTAATAGAAGACCATGTATTCATCTTTCTCACTTTACACACTTAGAAAAAAAAATATCAAGAGTTGAAGAACTCTTCAACCTCTCTCTCTCTCTCTCTTTCTCGGCTAGAAACCAAGAAAACCAACCCCCATTTTTAGCCTTCCCAAAAATAATTTCTTGGTGTAAACCCACTATATTGAGGTCCCTAAGTAGCGTGGAAGTATTGTTTGGATCATCTAACCATTCATTGTGTCCAATTGCAAACCCTAGCCATTTGTGGTATTGAAGAAGAAAGGTAAGTTTTGCTCTTGTTCTATGTGTTATGAACTCTTATTTCATGTTGTAGTATGTTAATATGAATTAAAATCAAGAAATATGGTGTGATGAAGTTAGGCCGTGTGTTTGGTGTTCTAGCCGTGTATATGGGTGTTGAATTGGATTGATGAATTAATTCTTGTAGTATGTTAATTTGTTGTAGTGTGTAGGATGGCTAAGAATTATATATATATAAGTAGTGATAGATGAACATGAGTCATGCTATATGCCAAAGGACACACTAATGTCGCTTAGCGTCGTAATGGTTATTGGGATGACTGTTATGTTGGAAGCGAGAGTCTATTGTCCCAAATTGATATAGTAAGCGTTGCGGACTGATTTGGAGAACTTTGTGCACTTAATGCAATCTTTATATATGAGAACCATGAACATATGTATATGTGTAGTGTGGACGAATGTGGGTCATATAATATGTCGAAGATCGCATTAATATCGCTTAGCATTTTAATTGTCGTCGTTATGAATTCTAGTTTGGAAATGAGCATTTAATGACTCAAGATTTACGTTGAGATTTTTGTGGGCTGATTTAAGGCTTATTGTGCGTTGATGTAATTTGTATATTTTATGAGGATGATATCGTTATATTGTGGATTGTGGTACAAAACACGACTTGAAAATGAGGAAAGTGAAAAGGGGGCTGCTCTCGGCTAGGGGGCTGTTTTCGGCTATAGATGGAAAAAATTGTGGATTGTTGGAAATATTATGTGAATTGTTTAGAATGCCCTTGAATATTGTTGGTAAGGATTCGGGTTGATAATCGAATGTGTGAGCGATATTGTGGCTTGAATGTAAGCCGTTGAATTGAATATTTGGAAAGTTGTTGAATGATGTAAAAGAAAGTTACTATTGTTATTTTGTCTTTCGAATTGATTATCGATGTTGCTAGGTTGGTTATTGTGGTTGTTATTGTTGATTTTGAGCGAGTTAAATTCTCGGGTTGGCCTATTTACAGGGGAAATGCTGCCGAATTTTCTGTAGAATTTAGAGTTAGTTGGAATAAATAATTGCTTAAGTGCCTATGGTTAATATTGGATATTCGTTGGCATATTTGTAGACCTTGGGGAGCTCGAGGCGTAGTTTGGGATTAACTTTAGATTGGGTAGCTTGGAGTGCGTACGAGGTATGTAAAGCAACCTTCCTTCTTTTGGCATGCCTTAGTTTTACATAGGCTAGATTAGAGCCTTAAGGGAATTCCAAATTCGAAATCCGAGCATGATATGATCCTTATATAATTCTTGGCACTCTTATGTATGGTTTGATGAAATATGAACCTTCATGTATTTGAAATAATCGCCTTTCGAACTTTGTATTTCACTTTAAAGAATTTCGTAAATTTTGAATGACATATCTTTCACATAAAGACTCGGATTGCTTTGATATTTTCGTATGAGTTTGCATGGCTCATGATGAGTATGTTTTCCATAGGCGGGCCCGACTCGGGTTAATACCCTTCCGTGGGTCCCGCGACTTTCCCTTATGTAATTTGGAGAACTTTTGAAAGAAATTGTTATGTCTATTATTTCGATTTTCAATTATGATCACTTTACTTATGTTTGAATTCATGATAATGATTTTATGCATATGACTACTCACGACTCTACTCGTGCATTCTGTTATCCCTTCGCCGAGTCCCGGGCCAGTTCTGTTGTCGTGCGCACTTTGATATACTCCGGAGTTATGCTGTGTTTATGGTTCACCGAGCTACTCGCCAAGGAGGGTCGGGTTCCACTTATATTTGGTGCTATGCCGTGTATGGTGTTGTGGTGTGTACGGCGTTATGCTGTGTTATGATATGCGACGGGAATTCGGAGATTTGAAACCTTTCTGGTGTTATGCTGTGTTATGGCGCCATCGACAGGCGGGCGACCATATTCTTCTGTGCCCTATGCATGACTTACATATTTTGAAACTAAACATTTTGATATGATTGGATTTGTACTTCTATTTCGTTTCTGTCTCAGATTTGTTTTCTGTATCTTCTGCTTTGCATACTCAGTACTTATTTCGTACTGACCCCCTCTCTTCGGGGGCTGCGTTTCATGCCCACAGGTACAGACGCACAGTTTGGTGATCCACCAGTCTAGGACACCCTCTTCTGCTATTTGGAGTGCTCTTCTCATTCCAGAGCCTACATTTTGGTATATATATTTTTTTCACTGTGTATGTATATATATATATATATATATATATATATATATATATATATATATATATATATATATATATATATATATATATATATATATATATATATATATATATTCGATCAGGGGTACGGCGGGGCCCTGTCCCGCCATATGTTTATGTTGGTCTGTTTAGAGGTTTGTAGACGTATTTGTGGGTTTGTGTGCCTACTTCTGTTCAGATGCGATTGTATGATCCTATATGGTTATGGCAACCTTGTCGGCGTGCATTCTGTATATGTTTTGGGCCGTTGTGCCATTTGATAGCCTTGTCGGCTTTTGATACATTTGATAGCCTTGCCGGCTTTTTGACATATATATATATATATATATATATATATATATATATATATATATATATATATATATATACCCGCATACGGTTGCGTTGAGATGTATTTGAACAGTTTGATATGGTTTGAGACGACATATAGTATTTATGGCCGTGTATGCTATTTGTGTATGATTCGATTGAATAAGTACGTCAGGGTGCCCAACTAGGGCGCCAATCACGGCCTACGGGGTTGGGTCGTGACAAAGGTTTGGTTTGGAAATTATGTGAGCTCGAGGTTTTGTTCGCTGTTTCGTGTTCGTGGACTTGAAAGTTAGGTTTTGCTAGCTTTGGAACTCTGTAGATTGTACGCTGCTTTTGTTATTAATCGAAAAGACTTTGAAGGTTCGTTTTCGTTATTACTTTTCTATTTCAATATATTATATGAATCAAAATTTTGTTGAAGAATCATTTGACGTGGAATAAAATCTTTTGTTGTTTAATAGTTTGGTACTTATATATGCTCGAGTTCAAATTTAAATTGCAGTTGAATATGTTGGAATCTCCCGAATCCGTTTTCTTTGCTTAAGTATGGAGATATATTTTTAGATAAATAGTAAGTTTTGATCATGTCTTAGTCATGTATAATATATAGTTTTGTTAGTGCTCTTAAAGATTGTTAAGTATAAAATCATTTCTTTTTGTGTGCGTGATTTAATGGTTCTGAAATTTGTTAGTAACACGTTAGCTTAGAGCTTTCTTTTAATATCACTAATAGTTTATTCCATTTTGAGTTTGAAAGTTTATGCTAACATAAATGGTAAGCCTTTGAATGCTCAGTTCCCTTTGTTTAGTATTGAAATTTAATTTCTTTCATGAATTAGAATGAGAATGGTAGAATTCCAAGCTTGTAGTGTTAATAAATTAACTATATAAACAGTATTATACACGATATAGTCAAATATACGTAGAATAAATATATAAATGATATTATAATAGTGGATAATTAAATATATACATGGTATAATAATGTAAATAATACATGTTATATAAGTTAAAAAATATTAAATCCTACATGTAAATATACACAAAAAATATAGTAGGAATATATATGGTATATACTTATAATTTATAATGAAAATATGAGATATTGAATTATTTATGTAAATAAATGGAGTTTAATAGATGAGCGAAGAATCAGAATAATAAAGATAATCATCATTTTTTTAGTAGGGCGAGTAGACTCAAAATTCTAGGTGCAATACACAAGTTAAGGTCGCGTTTACGCGTCTTGACCGATGTGTGTCAAGGCTGAGGTCACAACTACGCGTCTAAGTTAAGACTAATAAAAGATCAATAATATTTTAAGCGAATCGTAGGCATAGCTAAATAAATACATTTTATCCAAAATAATTTAAGCCGAGCATAAGTTGATAAAGCGACCGTGCTAGAACCACGGGACTCCTGGAATGCCTCACACCTTCTCCCCGGTCAACAGAATTCCTTACCCGGACTTTGTTTTCGCAGACTAATAAAAATAGAGTCATTTCCTTTTGATTAGGGAATTCATAAGGTGACCTGGAACACCAAAACTCAATTCCAAGTGGCGACTCTGTAACAAATAAGTAATCTCTTTTCAAAACGTCACTTCAATTGGAAAAACTCTTTTTAAATCCTTTTAAGAGGGGTAAAAAAGGGGTGTGACGAGGGTTATGTTATAGACCTCACACAGCGAGGTGTAGCATGAAAAATTTCAGAAAACTTTGCTAAGTATAAAATGGACCTAGGAGCTCTGAGCTAAGCTCAAAGCGAGATAGGGTCATGCTATAGACTTCGCTCAGCGAGGTGTAGGGTCCAAAATTCCCCATCCTATAAATTCAACACTTAACTCAAAATTTCATTTATCAGACATTCCAACTTCGTGGAAAACCCTTAAGGATGACTTTTTGAGAGCAAACAACCCTAAGGCTTCCCCAACACATCTAAGGTAAGTTTTTGATCAATTCTTATGATTTTTATCTTAATCTAACGAAGATTAATAGTAGAAACCTCACCTACTCCATAGATTGTGAAAATTAGATTCAAAAACGGTGGAAGAGAAAAGTTGTTGGGAATTCGTTGTGAAGTAAGTTTCTGAAATTTAAGTATAGTTATGGGGACTATTTTGGGTTTATATATCATCTATATACCATTAGAATCCATGGGTGAATCTCATGAAAGCAAGAACGTGAAATTGGCTTAAAAACCCTAGTTTTCAAAAAGGGTGGGAATTCAAGAGAACAGTGTAAAGCCATAATATTTCTCATCTAAATCAATTGTAGCATGATTTTTGAACCTCAAAAAATCCGTTTGGTAGTGATATAGCGGGAATTGAGGTATGTCTCTTTTCGAACATACTTTTCAACCTTTAAAAATGGTTTATTTTGCAAGGTTTGTCTGCATGAGGGACAAGCCCGAATTAAACCTTATGTGCATTATATTATATGTATGTATCCATGATTTCCTATCAAGGGACTATTGAAATTGAATTATAAAGCTTTGAACTTTGAGCATGCTTTACTCCCTTATAAGGGATGACTTGATTTTGAAATAGAGGATCTACGAACTGTTTTTCCCCTACTATGGGATGATTGAATTGATTTTTAAAGTGATAATATTTAAACATGATTATCCCCTATTATGGGATGATTGAACTTGGTTTCTAAAGCTTGGGTCTTTAATGTGTTTTGCCCTATGAATGGGTTTTGGTGAGTTGAAAGTTGATTAATTATTGAACATGGTTTCTAAACAGATTAATGACTTGATCTACCCTATTAACTGGACGATGAACATAATTCATAATGAACAATTTGGATATCATATTTTGACTTGTGATTCAGCTTCTATGCCATGATTTGAGATTCAGCTTCCCAAGCAATGACTTGTGATTCAGCTAATATGCCATGATTTTATTGTTTGTGTTTGGCCTAGCTACTCGGGAGGAAGGTAGTCACTATAGATCCTAGTGCGGTTGCCTAGCCATTTAGGATAAAGAGTGGTCATCGAGGGTTGAGGGTCCCATTGTGGTTCATGCCTAGTCATTCGGGAAGAAGAGTGGTCATCGAGGGTTTGTAGCCCCAGTGTAGTCTTTGCCTAGCTATTCGGCAGAAAGGGTAGCCATCGTGGGTTGATAGCCCGGATATGGTGCTTCTATGCAATTTAAGGAACCTTAAGTGGTCGTCTCTTTGTTTTATTGATTTGGGCCTGTATTGGCATGTGTTATGCTTTGGTTGCCTATGAGTGACTTGTTGATGATCTTGAGTTTCGGGTTCGTAACTGAAAGACTTAATATGGTAAATGGTAAATGAGTTGAACTTGATGTATTTACTCGTTATTGGTTTCTCAGTGTTGGTTTTTATTAAGTTTGATGATTTACTCTACTTTTATATTATGAACTAGTTTTGGAAAGAACTTAAGGTAACGGGAATGACTTAAGGATTCAAAGTGATTATTTCTTCATCATTGACTTATACTGGAAGTTCATGAGATGTTATCATTTGTTTTGAACTGGTTCTCAATGTGATTCTTAATTACACTTACTACTTATATATTTTGTTATTAACTATTGTCCCGGAGACACTCACTGAGTACCCAGTACTCTGGCATACTACTGTTGTTTTTTATGGTATGTTTGGTAACGAAGAAAAGCAGGTTCTTGGTATGCGTGCGGAGTAGAAGAACTTGCTGCTTTTTGGACTTATTGGTGAGTCCACACCTTTGTTCGTGGAACACCCCATCTATCTAGTTTTATCATTTTAGTTTCTGGGCTGCGTCCCAATGTTTTAGCTTTTGTTATGTTTTCTTAGGAGCTCCATAGCTAGTCGTTCTGTTGTGGATAGATGTTGAAAGTCTCGTATGACTTATTGAGATGTTTGCCACATCTTATAATTGATTATTCATATTAGACTTCTGCTGATTCTTATAAGTATGAGTATGCTTTCGGTTAGCCATCTATGATTTTTTTTTTTTAAAATACTATGAAAAGAGAATAGTTGATTATTGATTTTACAAGGTGCTTTCAGTGTTGTTCATAGCATCGGATGCCTGTTGCGCCCAGGGTGGGTTTTGGGGCGTGACAATCTGGGCCAAGCTGTTCATTCTTAGCATTGTTTCTGGTAGCTAGGTTGTTCGTAACTCCCAACATGCCTGAAGTTGATGCTAGAAACAAAATAGAAACTTAAAGGATTAGTTTTAAAAACAGGGTCACTTGCGATACCACTACTGTCAAGGCCCCACGGTGGGCGCTAAACTGTTTATCCGTAAATCGGTATAGTTGAATTTGTACACGTAGATCAAAGTGACCAAAATAGCAATGTAATAGGCAGTCAAAATCAATACAAACAAAATAAGATTGAAAGTAAAGAATTAAAATAGCCAGAGCCTTGGAGAAGCTTTGAGCTAAGGTCTTCGGGCAAGCTGCTGATTATAATATTGATAATATGAATTTAGACAAGAAATCATAAAATAATGCAAGTATCAAGTGTGTGTTGTATATCTCTCTTGGATCCCTTACAACGAAGTGAAATGCCCTATTATACCTGGACTCAATGGGTACACATTCCATGAACTATGCCCCCATTAATAATATAAATTAATGTTGTAGTAAAGATGGGCAATAATGTTTATTAATATCCCGTGGGAGGTGCAAAGTCTTCTTGTAACGGTCGACTGTTGGCCTCTTCAACTGGTGCTCTATTAGATTCACGATCCCCCAGGACACAAATTTTAATGAGCCTTCGAAGTAATTTGATCTCCCCCAGAGGCAATTAAGTGCTGACTTGGATCTGACTCATCCCTGTTGACACGTTTTGCCATGCAATTCATCTAATTGTGTTCTACAAATTTTTCACAATATAATGTCAGTTGTTACAAAATTTATCACAATTTTAGAGAATAATGTTAGAACAAATGGTCTTCCCAAAACATAAATAGAAATTAAAGGTGTAAAATTATAACCTCAACACTATTAACACCTAAATGTTATTAAAGAGACATTTATTGAGAGAATAAGAAAAATAATGTTTCAAAGTAAAATATATCAGAATTGGTGTTACGAAGTATCCATCTTTCAAAAAAAAAAAATCAATGTTCGAGAGAGAAATCATGCAATTTATAATGACATCTAGAAAATACTAAGCTTTAATGTGCAAATAGGAGTTGAATGTGAAATTTTAAAACAAGTAAACTTCTACTCTCTTATGCGTCCATACGAGGCAATTGAATTGTAACGTACTCATGTTGTGTTTAAACGAATTTTCCTTTAAACTGTGATCATAAGATATAAGGGTGTAATCACTTAAATTTTGTCGGATTTAGATCCATAAAATAATTTCGATTTCGATTCGCAATGTCTAAAGCTGACGAACTAAAAGAGTCGAGGTGGTTGTTGGTAAAGTTAAAGTTGTTGCTGATGAGGAGCTGCACTTTAGTTCAAATAAAGGAAACATCGTGTCTTCGGAGACGAAGGTAACTCGATGCTCCACTATATTCTAAAGATGAAGAAAGAGGAAGGTACACAAAGAAATGTGTTGAAGGGGTTAACTCTTCTTATCAAACGAACTAAGGCAATAAAGTTGTCTTCAGAGCTACTTTGAAGAGTTTCTGACCCAAAATCCATCGCAAAATGTGGCACTCCCTATGAAGCATTAAAATGAAGGTTTTGATCTAAGTTATTTGTAAATGCTGGATACAACCCCAACGAGCTACCAGAGTTAGGGAAGCTTCCATCAGAAGTTGTCATGATACGATCATGTGAAGGTTTGTAATACAAGAAGCCTCCACCAGTTCGTATTTCTATAAGAAGGGCAAGCAACAATTATTATTTCAATGTGGAAGATGAGTTTGTTGCTTCTACAAAAGACCTTATGTCTTTGATGAACAAAATTCCAAAGAAATTATCAAGGCATTAGAACATTCGATTCACCTAGAATCAAGAAGATTTCCAAGGATTTTCAAAGTTTGATTCCTTCTTGAATGAGGCGACAAACAAAACTTGTGATTTTATATGGGGAGGTACTAAAAGCAATGTCGCACACTGTGATTTATACCAAGGAACATGACAAAGATGAGGAAAAGCATAGGATCAAACCATGAATTCAATTTAAGAGGTCTCATCTAATAATACACATTTTTATCCTTTATGTAATAAGCAGGCTTCAACAATAATTACACATAATGCTCAAGAAAACTCAATTTAATCAAAATATAACGATTGCGTAAAAATCCAACTTGGTATTCTCCCTTAATCTCACACTGTGTAAGATAACTTTGCGTAAATCTTGTAACTAAGGCTGGCCACAGGAAAACTTGCCTACGGTTGCATAACGGAGATTCTCATGGATATGGATCGGATAATCATACAGTCCATTTTTTCAGAATTCCATTTGATAGTTGGTTCACCATGAAGATACACGATAGGTTTGATTGGAAAAGATTGTATTGGCTGCATGGGGTTAGGGCGTTTACATGGAGATTGGAGTAGTAGCATGCCCGTGGGGAGGGGCGAGGGCGGGGGGGGGGGGGGGGGAGGCTAAACAACCTCATCAGGAGGTTGTGCACCGTCCAGAGAAAAGAGTTCTCAAAGGCGTAGCATCAAACTTTTACCCTTTCCCTATAGTTCTTTAATCAACACAATTTAACATGCTATAGAAAGTTATTTATTTTATAGATAACTAATCCCACTAATTATTGATAATAATTTGATTTAATAACTTTGAATTTACTATGTCGATAGTGTAAACAAAATTTATATTGATACCAGACCTTGCTAATTGATAATTCTATTACTGAGTACACTATTGTTTTCAAAAACTAATTCTCGCTCTCCACGTCTGATAGGGAGTCAATTAATAGCAATAAACCTAGTTTGAAGAGGTTCATATAAGGAACTATGCAAGAATGTGGCAGATTACTTTAATCAGAATTGAGAAGCTGAAATTTCACCGCAAAATTAATGGGTTTACAAGTGTACATGTTGCCTACACCCTAATTGTTTGAAGTTGGATTTCAAGCTTATTCTTATTCCATTGTTGCAACTCATCCATCCTATGGAATGATTAAGGAACTTGGTCCCATTTTTTTTATTAAAACAACAAAATTCTGGTTCACAGTCTTTTCTTGTCGTTCACTAGCCATGCAAACTTCAAATAAAATTATTGATTTTCTAGTTCTCAATTAAACGCTCCACAGTCTCTACGAATATTTCCATTCTTACCCGTCTTCACACCAACCCGACCCAATTTAGTCATCGCATTCACGAATGCGGTTTGGAAAGCCTTAGAGTTGCTGGCCCAAGAATCAACAGTACCCTTGGACCGTTGGTCCGTGAATAATACTTGATCGGACGTGAATAGGCCCATTCCTTTTTGCAAGTTTTGGAAGTAGACATTGTCAAAGGCCCTACGCGTGATTGGGTCCATGTTGATGGCTACCCTTGGGTCCACATTCTTTGGACACATTTGTTGTAATTGGATTGCATATGTCTTGTTTAGGGTTGGGTCCACTGGATTTTTAGGGCTAAAGTTGTAAATTCGGTTGGAGACTTTGTTGCAATGCGAAAATCCAAGAGTATGAGCAGCTGCATAAAATAATAAAATGTTCTATCAGGATAAGCAGACCCTATAAACACGCTTGATCATACATCCTTCTTCCATCTCAATTTTATGATTTTTTGCATTTTAGAACGGCGACTTTAAAATATATGCACAGTATTAAAATTTGTAGTTGACTGTATGGGAAAGAGACAGCTACGTGTGGAATAAGTAAGATCTAAGTCCTAACTGGCAAAAATGCCAAAATAGGCAGATTAGATAATGAGATGAATTATTGATTGGATATTTTGGACGCTGAAGTATCTATTTTTTTTTTTATTTTTTTTTATGGAACACTTTAAATTGTATAACTTTAAAATTTTCAGTTTACTTTTAATGGCATACTCTCACAACAATAGCAATATTGACCACATTCAAAATTACAAGTTTTACTTTTGACATATTGTAGAAAAAATCTTCCTTTATTTAAAAAAAAACGTACTCATCATATAAAATGAAATGAATGAAATATTAGAAAATTACCAGAGAGGGCGATCATGTCGGCTTGATTTAGACCATGAGAAGCAAACATCGCATTGAGTTGATTCAAATTGAAAGTAGGCTTAGGCAGATTGCCTTCCACGTTTGAAGATTTTGATGTCAACCCATCTAGCCTTCCCAATTCCACTTGATACCCTGGTCCGCCAGACTGCATGTATTGTATAAGTCATTTTTAAGATATAAAAATAATTATGTTTCAATCATAAGTACGGTGGGACTGAATATATTTATTCTTACTGATTAAGCCGCTTAGTTTAAGCTTATTTCGTATCAATATTATACAAAATAAAAAGAAAAAAATGCTAGACTATACGTATTTTGTAACTGGCATGACTAAAAGATGCCTAAAAGTTCAGGAGAAAGAATGAACCTTTTGTTTTTTAATCTTTCCTAAAAATAGCTATCAAACTCTTCAGATACGAACTGTAGGATGGATCTGACTAGGAAGTCGTCTTGTTGAACTCTGTGATAGTCTTCCGGTATCACCACATTCGTCTCGACAAAAGGATAATGAAAGAAAATACATAGACGACACCAGTTGGGACCTTACTTTTCTCTCCTTTTGTTTCTTTTATTATACCCGTCTGTCGAGGATCTATGTTCCAATAACGATGAAGGGTTACTAGCTAGAAAATTAAGGGTTTCTGGAGAGATGGTCCTAATTAAAGTAGATGTACTAAGACGATTAAAATTTATTTTCAACTAATTGGCATCGTCCTACAATAAATCTACCATAATAAATTTACTTAATAGCATCAAAATGAGTAACTAAACATGTAAAACTAATTAATAGGTAATTTTTATACTTAATCAAGCATGCATGAAAGGCAGAAATAGAAAGAAACGAGTAAAAGAAAAAGAGATGCGAAAGTGTTAAATAAAAGGTACGTAGTACATACAAGTTGAACGACATCTCGAGTGGCTATGGCAAGAATGTCAGCACAAGAAACTTTATTTTTACAACTTGGGATCGCATCAACGGCGGCTTTTGCTTTAATAACAGTGTCAAATCCATCTCCAGCCAATGAAAGATTATCTGGATGATCTTTCTCTGCTGTGTTCCCTTGTGTTGATGCTATTATGACTGAACCATCACAGCCCTACATCGACATAAGAAAAAAACATATAATTAAATTACTGTGTAAAATTCAAAAAATTAGCTCATAAACCCCGCGCGCCATTGATAGGATGTGTGGAGCGTGTACAATATAACATAAAGCTTTGACAGTTGACATTTCTAACCAAGAAATGGAGATTGAACAATATAACACGAGGCCCGACATTAGTGCTAAGAAATTAATGAGATGTGTTTGGTCCTGGTGCTTCTTTTAAGAAAAATGAATTTTTGACTTAACTTGACCACAAAAGCTAACTCTTAGGCAAAACAAATTGTGATTCAAGATTTTTAACTTATGGGTTCTGAATCACAGTTTGTTTTGCTTACTGTGCTCTAAATAGATTATTGCAATATTAAATGAATCTTTAACACAAGTACTAGGTTTAAACCAAAGCAACTGGATTCTGCTGAACTCATAACTTGCATTGTGGCTCCGGCCCTCACATCAGTTCATTCCCTCAACTAATGTGAGACATTTTAACAGAAACAAAGTTCTGATTCATTTAATAATTAGATCAAAGTCTTTACACGGAATTATGCATGGGGAGAAATTAGTACCTCAACAAAGCAATCATGGAAGAAGATACGAAGAACTGCAGGGATTGTGACAAGCGTTTGTTGGATTTTCTGTTTAACGACATTACGCACAATGGTTTCAACATTAGGACAGGTTTTGGCATAATAATTGGTCTTGAGTTGAGCAGAAACCAAGTCTGGCATGAAAATAGTAACAGAAGAAATGGACAAAAATGCTATAATAATATGTAGAAGACCCATTTCTATAAGCACAACAATGTAATGGAAATACAAATTGGTTTACAAATCTTAAATCTAAGATAAGGACTATATATACAAGGGGAAGGAGAGTCACTATATAAGCCAGTTGGCTAAAGAATCTTTCTGACTACAAAAGTGGTTGAGCTTTTAAAAGCAAATACTAGTCAGTCTTTTGTGAATGAGACATGAACTCTTGGGTATTGTTTATTAGCCGCCTTACATTTGTTTTTTTCTCTTGATATGAGTACCTTATTATGTGCTGCTCTCTAATTAGTAGTTTAATTAAGTGAAGTTAAGGCTAAAATATGAATAAAATGCTAATCATGTCCAAGAAATAGAATTCAACATATTAACTTGAGAAGATTAAAGAACATAGTAATGTGGAATCCATACGCATAATAGGCTTGACCCTATCTGCTACGATACTTGGCTAAAGATATTCTCATGGACAAGTTTGGTTTGTGTGGTGGAGAAAGTTCTGGAAAATTTTCTTTTGGCCGAATAGCTAAATTGATACCTGTACTTGCATTTGTGCTTTCTCGGGCCCTAAATTCAGGGAGTTTTCATCATTAAACACTTCAATTTGATCAAAACAAGTGTTATAAACGCCTCTAACTGGTGACTCAGCCTATGTGGCATTAATTGGGCCGATTTGGATAAAGAACAAGAGATACATGCTTATTAAGAGCATAACTGTGAAATTATTAAAAACAATCAACAATTAGACCTTCATTCAGCTCTATCTCACCGGATAAGAATGAAAGAAGGGAAACTCCCTTCGATGTCTCTGTAGCCTCCCGTTTATAAATATGATCGATAACATACTCATAACGAACTACTAAGACACTATTGGTTGACTCGCGAGACTCTTAAGCCTAAGCTCTAATATTAAGTTTGTCGCTATCCAAATTCGTGAGCCATGATAGGAACCTAAAGAGTTACTAATGTTGGGGTATGTGCCATAACCATGCATTTAGATATGGCATATTCTAACAATTATCATGATTAAAGTCTAAGTGGGAGATTGTTGGGACATATACTATAAGTGGGAGATTGATATATACAATTAACCATGTGTTTGGATACACTATTTATTATAGAAAAATTATTTATTCAATTCTTAATAAGGAGTTAAATAGATCATGTTCTAGTATGTATGTCCTTTACTTATATAGTAGATGATTTAGTGTATAGAGTTTAGCTTATACACGAAAGATTAAGTAGGAGTTCAGCCATGAAAATCAAATATTTTTCACTTTATTTGGTATTTTGGAGTTAGAGTTGAAGATGGAGTTGTGTTTGGTTAGAGTTTTTGCAAAGAATATTTGGTTATTTGAATGTATTGAAAGTGAAACAAGTGGGGAAAAAAAAATGAAAACAAGTTTGTTGGTGTTTTTCAAATTCCAGTTGTATTTGGAATTTCCATGGTCAAACGTTGATTTCCAAATAAAGTGAAAACGTTTTCCCAAAAAAATGAAAAATATTATGGCCAAACGGGCCCTAAATCATCGGTTCTTATAAGTATAAAGCTTATGTTCACAATCTAAGATTGAAATTGGACAAATCTATCGGTATGATTGTAGCACAATATTAAATATAATTATTTTCATTATGGGAGCTGTATAGTTCGGACTTTTTGTGCTAGTACATTTTGTATGTATTAAACGAACTAAGTAGAGATAAATATTTTTGTACTGAATATATAAAACAACTTCTCTAGTTCATTAAATGTACTTATACTCTTAATCTTGATATAATTATTACGATCAATGTGATTTGTTCATTATTTTGATTTATTAAAAGGTAGGACTCAATTGCGGGTCTATGTATTCTTGGTAAATTGTATAATGGCAAAATTCATTTGTGAAATTATAATTAGTTGATAGAATCTATGTCTCGACTTTGAGATTGATGATACCCCTTTATGGATGCTTATAAGTCTAATGTGAAAATCCTACAGGTGGATATTGTATCCGTCACATGATATAATTTAAACTGAAACATAAAGGATTTAATTAGTCAATGAATTAAGTTGTCAGTAATTTAATTTAATTAATTGGTATCTGTAACCTTAACATGGAGAGTTAAATAAGATTTAATGAAAGATAAGAAATTAAATTGGGGAATGAGATTCGAAATTAAATTGAGGAGTGCAATTACAGATTTTTAGGGGAATAATTTGTAATTTATTGTGGTAGGATTAATTCTGTCACACCCCCAACGAGGAGTATGACAGGCTCCGACCCGTAGGCCGAAAGTCACCTGACTTAACCATTACTTGGACATCACGTACCATAACTCAAAGAACATCTATTCGCGGAAAAGGGCCCACATAGAAATATTCGATAATTCAACATATATATATACATAAGCGGATCGGCAAGGTCGCTACACACAAAATATATCATAAAGCCGACAAGGCTATCAGAAAATATGAAGAAGCCAAAACAAGGCCGACAATGCCATACATAATATTTACATATCCCACAATGTCCATGAGCCTCTAAGAGTATACATATGAACATATATTATACTAACAGAAAGTACCCAAAAGGTAGCAAGGCCGGAGTAGTGGTACTTGCTAACACCGCTGAAGCTGGAAAATCCTACTACGGTTGCTCCTCGATAATTCTGTCAGAGCCTGCAGCACGAAATGCAGCGTCCCGTCAATGGGACGTCAGTACGGATAAAAGTACTGAGTATGTAAGGCAGGAGGGAAACAACATAATTAAGATAAAATGTGACATTAATATAGGCAAAAGAAATCCGAACATCTGGAAGTAGCACAAAATGCAATGCATGATAAAAATGATTTGGATATTTACGTATATATATATATAGATATATATGTACGTAATAGATAGTATCCATGCTCGGCCGTAAGGCTCGGTGTTATATGTGTAAAATCATGCCCGGCCATTAAGGCTCAAATGTTACACCTCGTAGTCTTGTACGTGAAATCTATTAGGTGTTAGTTGTTTAAGTCTAGACGTGGAGCATTTGTCTCATGGTTACGAGGGTTTGATTTCATATAATAAGCTATGGAAGACTCTGGGACCAAGCAAATCAAGGAGAATAAGTTTGTCGAAAATTTGAAATAGATTTTTAAGTCAACTTTGGAGAGGTATATCTCCATGTATATTAGGAGTTTTAAGGTATTTCAAAATCCTAAAATGAAGTTCGTCGAGTCTAGTTTCCAATGTAACAAACCGCTCGTCGATAGGACTTCGAAGTAGAGAATTATGGATGTTACAAACTGAGCTGACAAAGCAGAAACAGTACCGCTACAGTGCTGCCGCCTCAGCCACTATAAAAGGGGTTAAAACCCCATTTTTCATCAAACATTTTCCAAAACCTTCTAGAAATTTCATCCAACAAAAGGGGCTCTTATACCACCTATAAGTGAGGATTTTGAGTGGAATTTAAGCTACGGAATATCAATCGAGGTCCGGGCAACGTGTAGTCGCAATTATAATTTCGTTTGGTGTTGGAGTGAGCTTGGGAACAAGTGGATATTGAAGATCTTGATACTTTAGTAAATATAAGGTATGAATCCTTGAATCGTTTCCTTTATCAACATTGATTAAGGAATAATTGCAAGAATAAAAGTTATAGTTTGTTGTGTTGGTGTTGTTGACTTATGGATTGAGGTTTGAAGAGGATTTTGGATGAAAATACATATATTATCTTGTAGAATGTTGAGGATGTTGTTGTTGATGTTGTTAGTATTGTTTGGGAGTTGTTTTGGTATTTGGAGGAAGTCGATGATATAGGGGAAATGCGATGAAAGTATGATTAATGATATATTTCTCGATATATAGGCTCGGGTGAAGGGCAAGCTTCGATATAAGGAATTCTTTAAGTGGTGGATCGACGGATAAGGTATGTAAGGTGTTCGTTTCCCCTTTTCTTTGGCACGAATCCAATGATAACATAGACATGAGTGTTTCATAACGAATTCACTCTATTCCCATGTTTTGTATTTCAAATCTTAATATCTTGTTATTTGAATGATTCTTAAAGTACTATTTGATTTATCATCATCGATTACTCCTTTGGACTCGATACGAATTCCACAAGCTATTTGGAGACTTCCGACCTTATGTCACTCCGAAAGGCCAAGATCAGATCATTGACTTCTCATTCAAAAATCAACCTCAGAACATTGCGCAGGAGGCCTCAGGACATTGCGCTTTCCGTCCGCATCACGGAAGGAAAGCGGAAGGTCTCAGGACATTGCGCTTTCCTTCCGCATCGCAGAAGAAAAGCGGATTCCTGCGCAGCTTTCCCGGTTCGGAACCAACAATGGTATATACATATAAATAACTGTAATGCACTACTTTACTACACAGGTTAGATTATTGGCTTCTCATGCATTGTATATGTATAAATGTATTGCACTATTTTACTACACCGTGCCGCGCTATAGTCGGCCGGGCATGGCGCATAGATGCGCACACCACTGCAGTGGGCATGTTACGATATTGCCCCGGACGCGGGCTAATGATGATAACACCGAGCCTTAATGGCCGGGCATGATTTTACACATATAACACCGAGCCTTACGGCCGGGCATGGATACTATCTATTACGTACATATATATATATATATATATATATATATATATATATATATATACACACGTAAGCATACCAATGATTTTTATCATGCATTGCATTTTGTGCTACTTCCAGATGTTCGGATTTCTTTTGCCTATATTACTGTCACATTTTATCTTAATTATGTTATTGCCCTCCTGCCTTACATACTCAGTACTTTTATCCATATTGATGTCCGATTGACAGGACGCTGCATTTCTTGCTGCAGGCTCTGACAGAATTATCGAGGAGCAACCGTAGTAGGATTTTCCAGCTTCCGCGGTGTTAGCAAGTACCACTACTCCGGCCTTGCTACCTTTTGGGTACTTTCTGTTAGTATAATATATGTTCATATGTATACTCTTAGAGGCTCATGGACATTATGAGATATGTAAATATTATGTATGGCCTTGTCGGCCTTGTTTTGGCTTCTTCATATTTTCTGATAGCCTTGTCGGCTTTATGATATATTTTGTGTGTAGCGACCTTGCCGGTCCGCTTATGTATATATATATATGTTGAATTATCGAATATTTCTATGTGGGACCTTTTCCGTGAATAGATGTTCTTTGAGTTATAGTACGTGATGTCCAAGTAATGGTTAAGTCAGGTGACTTCCGGCCTACGGGTCGGAGCCTGTCATACTCCTCGTTAGGGGTGTGACAAATTCATTCATATTCCGAATTAATGCCACAATTGAAAGCCTCTATAATAAATTTGTGGTCCCTGCTATGCCTAATTATTCTTGGACTTGGAAAATAATATTCTTGGTGGAAAAGCAAGCCCACGTGTATTTTGGACTAGGGTTTGCACCATAAAACGTGGTTATATATAATATACTTTTCAGCCCTAAGAGTGACACTCTTTCCTAAGCTGTTACGCTTGCCCGCACAAGTATTCACTGTCCAAAGGCTAGTTAGGTTACAAAGCAGAAGGCTGCAGACCGTGGAACTGAAGGAAGATCGCATGGATGCTTAAAGGTTCGATTTGCCATCGCGGTCACGCTTCAAGAGATAAGTACTGATTTTATGTTTGATTAAGATCTCGATTATGTGTTATCTATATTACATGCAAGTTCGATCCTGGCTATTTGCTTCCGCTGTTTATGCTTGTATTCCATGAACTATCTCATAGGCGAACCTGACACTTATCAATTTCCACAATTCAGAATCAAAATGACAAAAGAATATATAAAAGTCTATATGTTTAGCAACGGAAGAAAACATAAGCATAATGTTTCTCAATTACTAAGTTATGGGGTAAATAACAACAAGGATGATGAGGATCCCATACCTCAACCAGATCGGTGAAATTAGAGTGCATGATGAGGTTACTACCACTAACACTTTTGTTAGTCTTCAGAATTTGGCTGAAATCCAGTATCTAGTCAGAATGGGGACCTAGGGATTGCCTTTGATCCGCCATGAAGATAGCAACCTGGAATATAAGGGGCTTGAATCAGCCCTAAAGCAAAAGGAGGTGAGAATCCTTTTGCAAAATCATGGTATAGAAGTGTTTGGTTGTATTGAGACAAAGGTAAAGGAACACAAGGCTCAAAACATTCTGAAGAAAGCTGCATAGGGTTGGAACACATGTTGCAACTACCCAATGGCCCCAAATGGTAGAATCTGGTTATTTTAGAAGCCCGATGTACAGGTGCAAATTCTACACAAACAAGAGCAATTCATCCATTGTAAAGTAATGAACAATGCAACTTCACTCTCTGCCTATCTCATAATGTTTTATGCTCATAATGATGCTCATGATAGAAATAGCTTGTGGGATGATCTTAGACTACTTGGGGTGGCAGACCAGGATGCATGGATTTTATGTGGTGACTTTAACAGTGTTTAGTCCTCATAGGATATAATAGGCTACCCTATGTCACCCACTGAGACAAAAGATTGTATAGATGATCTCCAGCTCACCCATTGAAATCAAAACGATGGCACTGTACTTTTTGCAACAAGCAATAATAAGGTTCAAGAGTATACTAAAAAATTGATTGGGCTCTGGGAAACTTCGAATGAATCCAAGAGTATGGTCATGTGGAAGCTGAGTTCCTCAACCCTAGTATCTCTGACCATTCTCTCATCTTTATTGAGTACAATCTCATATGACTATCCATCTCAGACCATTCAAACTGTTCACAACTATGCTAAATCACAAAGATTTTTCTAGAATCTTGAAAACTGTTTGGTCAAAGCAATATAAGGGAACCAATATGTTTCAACTGTGGCAATACTTAAAAGAATTGAAGAGTGCTCTCAAGGACCTTAATAATTATATGGCATCCTATGCCCAGAAATTGAAACACATAAGACAGAAACTGGACATAGTTCAAGCTCCTCATGCCAGCCTCTGGACCAAACTTTAATAGTAAAGGAGAAGTAATTACTGGAGGACCTGACAAAATTGAGCATAGTAGAAGAACAGGATCTTAGACAAAAATCTAGAACTATGTGGATAGCTTGTGAAGACGCCAACACAAAGTATTTTCATACACAATGTAAGATTGGGGAAATCAGGAATTCCATCACATCTGTGAATGATGAAATAAGTACAAAACTTACTGATCCTCTGCAAGTAGAGCAGGAGTTTGTTAATTTCTTTTCAAACCCCATGGGAACCTCAGTAGAGATATTGTTGTTACACCTCGAAAAATTTCATGTCATTGCACAATAAATATACCAACGTAGGGTGAGGTGTATACGGTGTTCCTACAAGTAAGAAGTAGTACTTAACGGTTCCCATTAAGATTCTAAAGACGTTTGAAGCAAGGGAAGAAAGTTCATTAAGAAAGGTGAAATATACGTTATGTTTCGGAAAGGATTTACAAAGTACCGAGTTAGTGTTGACTTAATAATGTCTTGAGGAAAAGTTATAACGCTCCTTAGATTGTTAAGGAAGTGTTAAACAAGTGCTAAGAAGGTTCCATAAGGATTGGAGATCAAACGAAATGACAAGAACAAGTTCAGAGAAAATGGATTATACAAACATTTATACGTTCCGTATAATGGTCCGTATAACCGTTACAGTGAAGGTCCACCACTGATGGAGTTATACGGTCACTTATACGGACCGTATAATGTGCCGTATAATGGTTACAGAAACGAGATGTTGTTAGGGCGATTTCACGGTCACTTATACGGACTGTATAAGTTTATACGGACCGTATAAGTGTCCGTAGAATGCACGACGTGTCATATTTGTCCAATTATAAATACAAGACGCCACGTTATTATTTTCATTTTTCTCACTTCTCCACTTCTCTCCAAGTCTCTAGAACATTCTACACCCTTCATCCACAAGAATTCAAGGAAAATCAAAGATTAATATCACAAATTCAAGAGAATCAAGTGTAAGAATGACATCTTGGATTGCTTGAAGTCAAGAAATCTCCTTGGATTGAAGCTAGGGTTTTTCTTCAAGTGAAGCATTTCCATCCAAAGCCCGTCCCTACATAATCAAAGGTAATTTTTATGATCATTTCATGTTATTTGGAATATTGAGGGGTTGAAAGACTTGGATTGTGGGAAAAGGTAGAACATAGAGCTTATATGTGAAGAAACAGTGTTCTTGAATAATAGTGTGACATGAACCATAATTCTTGATATGTTATGAGTATAATCTTGTTATAAATGGTATCAAGAATATTAGAGAAACATTATATGAGGATGAATGTGGTGTTATAATATGGCTATGGTTACGAATGACCTTGAGGGCAATTTTGGGAATTTAATAATGTTGAACTTGTCAAATTATGGATTATAATATTAGGAATGTTGCTATTGATGTTTGGGAGTTGTTATACCATGTGGAGGAAGTTGTAGAATCAAAGGAGATGCTTCCCAATCTTCGTTAGCTTTAGCTTAAGCCTAAGCATGTTTTCGATTATCTAATGTTAGTACGAACTTTGTTGAATGTAAAAACGTGAATATTGGAGGGAAGCGTTCAAGTGATTAAGTTAGCGAAATGTAAAGGTATGTAAGGCTAGTCCTTTGTTTACTTAAGGCATGATTCCTATGACACGACTTCCTTTATCTTTCCATGACTATCTTACATTTCGGAAACTATGAGTCTATGATTATAAAGAGCTTCTCATGAGATAAAAATAAGAGATATGTTACGAGTATGATAACGATGATGTTGAGTCTAAGTCTAGATATTCTAAAGCTTATGATGTGATATTCACTATTGGTACACTCACCTTAAAATGCTAGTTCCTTCAAGGTGAGCTATGATGATTATGATTACTCCATAATGGAATCGGGGGTGCTCGACCTTACGTCACCCCGATATAGTTATAAATTATCTTTGAGTTCTAATGCATGCTTTATGATAAGTATATGATGATGAGTTTACACCGTTCCTAGATGGCCAGACATGTCACCACGAAGGTGGGCTGCATACGATTACACCATGCCTAGATGGCAGGACATGTCACTGCGAAGGCGGGCTGCATACAATTACATCGTGCCTAGATGTCCGGACATGTCACCGCGAAAGTGGGCTGCATATGATTACATCGTGCCTAGAGGGCCGAACATGACATCACTAGTGGGCGGCGTGCGATGGTTACCCGGACGCGGGTTAACAATGATGGTATATGTGATATGTATGACTTGTGTTTTCTTTTAAAGGGTAAACATGTTATATCTTCATCTCATGTTTCATGATTTCTTTATTATGCTAGTATTATTCAGGCCTTACATACTCAGTACATATTTCGTACTGACGTCCTTTTCTTTTGGACGTTGTGTTCATGCCTACAGGTAGACAGGGAGGTGGCCCAGATTCATAGAAGCTGATCAGCAGATTTACAGGAGCACTCCATTATTTCGGATGTGCTATTTTGATACATTACTTTGTGTACATATTTGGGCACGACGGGGTCCTGTCTTGTCCTTATGTCTAGTACTCTAGTAAAGGCTCGTAGATACGTAAGTTGATGTCCTATGACGATCGTATTATACATTTGTATATCATTTTTGTAGCCGTGAGGGCTTATGTATATCCATGTATTACCTTGGAGTTATATGTGTTCGGAATGACTATGATGACTAGTGTAATGAGAGGTGCTCGGTAGCCAGCTCTGGGTACCCGTCATGGCCCCCTAGTCGGGTCGTGACAATTTTTTTGTCCTAACTCTGAGGTTATCAGAAATGGAACCTGTATACCATATGAGCAAAAATTCTTCCTTATCCATGATGTCACAGATGAGGAGATTGTAAAGACAATCAAGACTATGCCACGTGAGAAAGCTCCTGGGATTGATGGTTATCCTATTGAGTTCTTTACACAACAATGGGATACCATAAAAGGATCTGTCCTAAAGGCTGTAAAAGAATTTTTTTTTCACACTGGTAAAATGTTAAAGTCTTTCAACTGCACTGCAGTAACTCTGATCCTTAAAACCAACAATCCTACATTAGTGAAAGACTACAGACCAATAGCATGTTGCACCACAATTTACTATTACAAAAGTACTTACCAACAAATTGAAGCAAGTGATCAGCACAATTATTAGTTCTTCACAATATGCATTTATTGAAGGTAGAAGCATAATACATAATATCTTGTTGTCTCATGAGGTGCTTAAATGGTACACTAGGAAAGGCTTATCCCCTAGATGTGTGATGAAAGTATACTTGAGGAAGTCATATAACTCTATTGAATGGTGTTTTCTAAGGGGTATGCTTGTAGATTTGGGATTTCCTTTTAAGTTTATACAATGGATAATGGAATACATCTCCCCTGTATCTTATTCATCGGTTCTTAATAGGGGACTCACAAAACCATTCCAAGGGAAAAGAAGTATTAGGCAAAGTGACCCTATGTCACCTTACCTTTTGTGATTTCCATGGAATATTTGCAAAGACAGCTGAACAAGGTTGCTACTAACAGAGGGTTCAGTTCCCATCCCAGATCCAAGAAATTGAATGTAATGCATATATTTTTTGTTAATGACATTTTGATCTTTTGTAGAGCTGATTTACAGTCCATTATACTTATTCATGAGTCATTTCACAAATTTTCAGTAGTATCTAGGTTTAAGCAAACATCGACAAGAGTTCAATATACCTATCAGGTGTCAATCCACAGTTAAAACAAGATATTCTCAATCAATTGGGGTTCAGTGAAGGATCATTGCCTTTCAAATATCTAGGAGTGCCAATGTCCTCAAAGAAACTCACCATTGCACAGTGTATGCCCTTGATTGAAAAGATTACAGAGAGGATTAGGTACTAGTCAGCCAAGTTGCTCTCTTATGCAGGGAGGTTGCAACTTATAAAATCTATGGTGTTTGGGATACAAACTTATTGGGCACAAATCTTCATATTACGAAAGAAGATACTTAAACTGATTGAGTTTATGTGCATGTCCTTCTTGTGGATAGGTTTTGATGTCATTTCCAAGAGAGCACTTGTATTGTGGGAGAAACTATGTCACCCAAAGGTTGTTGGGGGCTAATATACTACACTTATGCTATTGGAACAAGGCTGCTATTCTGAAACAACTGTGTGCTTTAGCAGAGGAGAAGAACTGTTTATGGATTAAGTGGGTACATGCTTACTACATTAAGCAAGAACCACTGGAGAGCTGTCAAATACCCAAGAATGCTACTTGGATAGTGATAAAGATTAAGCAAGAAAGTATGTGTTGAATTTGAATTCACTACAAGAAAACCTGCAGAGCAGATTAGCATCAATAGTGGTAAGCAATAGATACTCCATCAAGAAAATGTATGTTACCATGCTACCACTTCAACCAAAATTTCCCTAAAATAACTTGTTGTTGCGTCTAAATATCCATCCCAAGCACAAATTTATATTATGGCTTGCTCTACTAAGAAGATTAGCAACAGTAGCCAGGTTACTCAAATTTGGTGTACTTGTACCTCCTTCATTTGTATTTTATAATGGACCTGATGAGACCATGGAGCATCTTTTCTTCACCTGCTATACAACAAAAGCAATATGGCATAGGGTAATAGTGTGGATAAGGGAATATAGCCAAATAGGAAGTTGGCAAGAAGAGGTGGAGCGAGTAAACAATAGAGCTAAGCAAAGATCAGGTAAAGGTGGCATCATAAGTTGCTTATTTGCCATGGTCGTGTCTGTTATCAAGAGAGAAAGGAATCTGATAAGGTTCCAGGAACATTTTAGTTTAACAAATTATGCAAGGAACTAGCAATTTTCATTCATATCAGGGGGAACAAGCAGAGGAAATGGCAACCAATACCCAACCAGTTTCTGCAGTCTCCATGAAGTCACCAAAGAATGAAGGATGCAACTGATTAACTGAACTAACCTGGTAGAAGTTTTCAAGTCCATATAGAGTCTTGTAAGGTGATGGAGGCAAGTATGTTTATGTTTTGGTCTAAGTATAGCTATTGAGGGTGTCATGTGTCCTTTGTTCTATGTTTTTTTCATGACTGTCTTTAGGCCTGAGTAATAGATTCCAGTTTTGTAATGGGGGTCTTTTTTTTTCCTTTTTTTTTTTTTTTTTTGTGGAGAAAGTTTGGCAATGTAAAGTTCAATTTGGTATTAATAAAATCATTTAATCGGTAAGCCTTTATTCACTTTGGCATTAATAATATCATTTAATCAGTAAGATCCTACGTCTTTGAGAAAGCAAGCACTTGAAAGGCTAAAGATTCTACATATCTCATAATCGGTAAGCTTTTCTTCACTTGAAATTGCCAAACCCACCAAGATGACCCCATTCTACACAAATATTGAATAACACATTAAAATTAGGCTAGGAATTAGAGCAACAACATACCCAGTGAAGTCCCACAAGTGGGGTATGGGGGAGGGTAGAGTGCATGCAAACCTTTTTCCTACCTTGGTAGGTAGAGAGGTTGTTTCCAATAGACACTCAGCTCAAATTAGGCTAGGAATTATTCATAATCTTCAAAAAAGTCAAATTTAAAGAAAAGTCAACCCCCGGTCAAACTAGTCAATTTCGAAAAGAATTTATAAAATTGGATTACCTATATATCAAACGAATCCAAATAAATCAATTAGAGTTCAATTACTAGCTAGGTCAAATCCTCAAAGTTCCTAGTTGAAAAACTAGGTCAAATTACCCAATTTCACAGATCAAATCTCATGTTTTGATGGTCCAAATCCAATCATAATTGAGTATAATTCTCAAAGGATAACAAAGAATAAATTATCTCTTTAGGTCAAAGTCATTCCCTGTGAAATCACCTACTAACTCCAAGTATCCAAAAGTGGCAAGAGATACCGACTGAAATTCATCGCTGTCCAATTTACACCCAGGTCTGGTCTTCATCGCAATCGCTGAAAGGTATCACACAATCGCCAGGGTCAACTCTTAATCAATCCATGTTTCCTTCTTTGTGATTGCGTACCACAAAATACGTTCGCAAAGGTCAATAGTACTGTGACCCTCTGCATTCGCGGAAGGTCTCACATGTTTGCAAAGGCTTACTGGCCCTAACCACTTTTTATCGCGACATCAACCACCAGGTCCGCGATTGCGTGCACCAGAAATTTCAACTGTTGAATTCAAGTTGCAAAATTGTCAAATTCCATCCTGAGCCCCTTATGTCCCAACCATACCAACAAGTCCCAAAATTTAATACCAACTTAAGCAAACTCTTAAAACAAGGATTAAAATGCAAATACTAAAAATGAGGGGTCGGTACGTTGTTACACTTTCTTTTCCAAGCTTTCTAGCGTCATATTTCACTTTGTATATGTGTTACACCTCGGAAAATCTTCCGTTGGTACGCAAGTGAATGAACTAGTGAAAAATACGAGTAACGGGTTAATGATGACTTAAGGGAATTTTGGGAAAGAGTTATAACGTCCCTTAGATTTCTAATGAAGTGTTAAACAAGTGTTAAGAAGGTTCCATAAGGTTTGGAGATCAAACGAAGTAACGAGAACAAGTTCAGTGGACTGATGGGTTATACGGCTTATTATACGGACCGTATAATTTTATACGGACCGTATAATGGACCGCAGAACCATCACAGCGAAGGATGCTCACTGGTGGGATTATACGGTCAGTTATACGGACCGTATAAATTTATACAGCCCGTATAATGGGTCGTATAATGGTCACAGTGAAGGGTGAAGGAAAGACACATTTCACGGTCAATTATACGGACCGTATAATGAACCCGACAGATCAGTGGTGGGTTATTAAATAAGGGGCTAAGTTCGTGAAATCATTTCCACATTTCATCCTTCTCTCTAAAACATCTCTCTAAATTTATTACACAAGTTTTCAAGGATTATTAATGATCAACAACATAAATCAAGTGAGCCAAGAGTAAGGAAACCCATTAAAGACCGTCCAAGTCAAGAAATCCAAATTGAGGAAAACTAGGGTTTTGCTCAAAGTGGAGTATTATCAACTAAGGCTCGTTCCTACAACATCTAAGGTAAGATTCATGATATTTATATGTTGTTTAAGGTATTTGAGAGTTGAAATGCTTGGTCATTAGAAGAGTATAGCAAAATGGGTCATAAATGATGAATAGTGACGTTTTGAGAAATAGTTTGAACTGAATCATGATTGTTGTTGTGTTGTGATATGAATGGGTTATAAACGTCGTTAAGATCGTGAAATAGACATTGTATATGAATGGACGAGGTCGGGGGTTATGACCATGAATATGGGTGAATTAGGAGCAAATTGAGAAATCTAGATAATGTGGATAATTAATGACTATTGTTATGATATTGTGAGTGTATTGTTGACGTTTGGGAGTTGAATTACGATATGGGAAAATGTTGTATAAATAAAGGAGATGTTGCCCGAATTTCTCTAGCTTTAGCCATGTGTGCTAGTTATCGATTCTAATGATAGTATGACCTTAATGAAGGTAGAAACGTGAGCATCAGAGGAGTACGTGCAAGTGTAGAATAGTTCAACGAAAAGGTATGTAAGGCTAACCTTCTTTCATAAGGCATGATTCTTTGGCCAATCATTTATCCTTCTATGAGCTCATAATGTGCTCTATATGATTCTATTATCAAAAGCTACTGAGCCTATGATCCTTGTTGTGTACTACAATTGTACTACGTTCCTCATATGACGAGTAAGCCTATAATATAGACGTAACAATAATGATGATGATAGAGATGATGATGAGAGTAAAATGATGCTAGAGATGCTTATGAGCTATTATATGTATGTGTGCCTATGAAGGGTTATGATGAAACCCCGAGCGTATAATGCCGGGTAGAATATATGTATAGAGTATGTATACGAATACGTAACGCGCGCACACATCTGAAAATGGTACCGATAACCCTGTTGCCTTGGTAGGGCCAGGTAGATATAACCTTGAGCCTTGGTTGGCAGAGTATGTATGAAACACTGAACCTTCATGGTCGGGCACGCTATGTATATATGTATATATGTGTATATGCTATGTATATGACATCATTAAGAGTACGAATATGTTATTTATATGAGATGTAAATGATTGTGAGGGAAATTGAGTACGGATATGGACGTATGTATGCGGATACGTAATAGAACGGAATGTCCCTATGGAAAGCAAGTAAGTGCCATGATGATGATATTATTGTCTCCCCTCCTATGCTATTTCATATGTTGTCTATTATGCTTTCATATTGATATTGATCATGTTTTACATACTCAGTACATTCTTCGTACTGACGTCCTTTTGTTTGTGGACGCTGCGTCATGCCCGCAGGTGCACAGGGAGACAGGCTCGATCATTAGCTACATTCTCAGTGACTTCGTAGCGAAGCTCCACTTCATTTGGAGCCATAGCTTTTGGGTACTTATTCTTTTGTGTACATAATTATGGGTATAGCGGGGTCCTGTCCCGCTCATGTGACATGTGATACTCTCCTTAGAGGCTCGTAGTCACGTGTATATGGTTAGATATGTCTGGCCTTGTCGGCCTATGTTTTGTATATCATTTTTGTCGGCCTCGTCGGCCCATGTACATTGATGTGGCATAGATGCCTATGATGATATAAAGATGTTGTTGTCCAAATCAGACTAGTTTGATGGATGAAAGGAAATGTATGTCTAATTATGTGGCTCACCTAAATGTAAGCATAATAGTAAGCTACGGGGTGCCCGGGTGGGCTAGCACCGGGTGCTCGTCGCGGCCCCCTAGTCGGGTCGTGACAAATGTGGTATCAGAGCAGTTCAGTCCTAGGGTGTGTCTACGAGTCGTGTCTAGTAGAGTCTTGGTTATGGGTGTGTTGCGCGCCACACTTATAAACAAGAAGCTGCGGACATTTTAGGACTAAATCACCTTCTTTTTTTCCTAAGAATCGTACGATAGGGCTATGATATAAGAAAATTCTTGTTCCTTAATCGTGTGTTGTGTATTTCAGAAACGCCTAAAAAGAGAAAGGCTACAGCAGCCCAAAAGGGCAAGACGGTGGCAGAAAAGTGGGTGAAAGAGCACCGCCACCGGTAGTAGAGGAAAGTGAGGCCGGAGTGTGGCCCAATCTCAGTCCTCCCAGACAGTGCCTATTACTGAGGAGCCAGCTCCTCCACCAGATGCTTCAGGCCGAGATGTGAAAGAGGCCATACATTTGCTTACTCATTTGGTTGCTGCTCAGACTCAGCGGCAGAGTACGAGACAGGGTGATAGGTCCGTTAGTGCGAGGGCCCGTGATTTTATTGCTTTGAACCCTTCGAAATTCTTTGGGTCAAAGCCGGAGGAGGATCCTCAGGACTTCATTGATGGCATGTTGAGGACACTTCAATTGATACATGCTTCAGACACCGAGTTGGTGGAGCTAACGTCATATAGATTGAGAGATGTCTCAATCCAGTGGTATAAGGTTTAGATGGCTTCACGGGGAGCCAATGCACCTCCACCGGTATGGCAAGCGTTTGTTGACGCTTTTCTCCGACACTATATGCCTCCAAAAGTTCGGCGAGCTAGGGCCGATAAGTTCTTAAATTTGAGGCAAGGTAGTATGAGTGCTCTAGAATATAGTCTCCGCTTCAATTCATTGGCTAGGTATGCTTCGGCCATGGTAGCGGATATGGGTGATCGAGTGCACCGGTTTGTTAAAGGCCTAGGGCCACACTTGATGGATAGATGCTTGACTACGTCCCTTCAGGACAATATGGATATTGCACGCATTCAGGCCCATGTTCAGAACTTAGAAGAAAGCCTGCAACAGCAAAGAAGTGAACGTGAGCAAGATAGGGGACATAGCAAGAGGGCTAGATCTTCGGGTCCGACGAGCGAGTTTAGAGGCGGGCACAGGCAACAGTTTCCCAGGCATTCAAGACATTCTATGACTAGTGCACCTCGACGGTTTTCGGGCCAGGGATTTGATAGATCTACTCATTCCGGACCGAGTCAGAGTTATTCGGGGTCTCAGTTTAGAGATGATTCGGGTCAGGCAAGGCCACCCGCACCGCGATGTTCCCAGTGTGGGAAGTCGCATTGGGGTCGATGCCGATTGGGCTCAGATGGTTGTTATTCATGCGGTCGACCGGGCCATCTCATGCGTGATTGCCCCTCAGTACATGGTAGAGGTAGGACCCAGCCATCAGGGTCAACAGCCGAATCTTCAGCATCTGTACGCCCTACGGGGCCAGGTTCACATGCGCCAGTCGGCCATGGTAGAGGCAGAGGGAGATCCCCCACTTCTAGCGGTCCTCAGCACCGTATTTATGCTTTGGTTGGACGCCAAGATCTTGAGTCTTCTCCTGACGTGGTCACAGGTATATTATCGGTATTCTCTCATAATGTATATGCTTTGATTGATCCGAGCTCCCCATTGTCCTATGTTACTCCATATATTGCAGGTCGATTTGAAGTCGAGCCGGAGTCGATCAAACATTTTGAGGTGTCTACACTCGTGGGTGAATCGGTAATAGCTAGCCGAGTATATAGAGATTGTGTAGTTGTGATATGTGACCGTCGTACTATAGTTGACTTGCATGAACTAACGATGGTAGATTTTGATGTCATTATGGGTATGGATTGGTTGGCTTCTTGTTATGCCAATGTTGACTGTAGAATAAAAATGGTTCGCTTTCAATTTCCGGGAGAACCAGTTTTAGAATGGAAAGAAAATACGGCATCACCAAAAGGTAGGTTTATTTCCAATCTAAAGGCAAGGAAAATGATCACAAAAGGTTGTATTTATCATCTAGTACGAGTTCAAGATGTAGAAGCTGAGTCGCCGACTCTTCAGTCAGTTCCGGTAGTGAATGAATTTCCGGATGTATTCCCGGAAGAGCTTCCAGGCCTTCCTCCCGGAGCGGGAGATTGAATTTACTATTGATGTGTTTCCAGACACTAAGCCCATATCTATTCCTCCCTATAGAATGGCACCCGCAGAATTGAAAGAGTTGAAGGAGCAATTGAAAGACTTGCTTGAGAAAGGCTTTATTAGGCCTAGTTCATCCCCGTGGGGAGCACCCATATTGTTTGTCCGAAAGAATGATGGCTCTTTGAGAATGTGCATTGACTATCGGCAATTGAATAAAGTGACGATTAAGAACAAATATCCTCTTCCGAGGATCGATGATTTATTTGATCAATTGAAAGGTGCCAAATGGTTTTCAAAGATCGATTTGAGGTCCAGTTATCACCAAGTGAGAGTTAGGGAGAAAGATATCCCTAAAACAGCTTTCAGAACAAGATATGGCCATTTTGAGTTCCGAGTAATGTCATTTGGGCTAACTAATGCACTGGCGGTATTTATGGATTTGATGAATAATGTGTTCAGACCTTTCCTGGATTTATTTGTGATAGTATTCATCGATGACATCTTGGTGTATTCTAGATCCGAGACAGAACATGCGGATCATTTGCGTACTGTCCTTGGAGTTCTTCGGACTCGAGAGTTATTTGCAAAGTTTGCCAAATGCGAGTTCTGGTTGACCTCAGTGGCATTTCTAGGGTATATTGTTGCAGCCGATGGTATTCGAGTGGATAGCCAAAAGATTGAGGCTGTGAAGACTTGGCCACGGCCCACAACTCCTACGGAGGTACGTAGCTTTCTGGGCTTAGCAGGTTATTACAGGAGATTCGTTGAGGGTTTTTCTTCTATTTCTGCCCCACTCACAAAGTTGACCCAGAAGTCAGCTAAGTTTCAATGGACAGATGCTTGCGAACGCAGTTTCCAAGAGTTGAAGGACAGATTGACGTCCACCCCAGTCTTGACACTTCCGGAGAGATTGGAAGGATATGTTGTTTATTGCGATGCTTCAGGTGTTGGATTAGGCTGTGTATTGATACAACATGGCAAGGTGATTGCGTACGCTTCAAGGCAATTGCGAAAACATGAACAGAATTATCCAACCCATGACTTAAAATTGGTCGCGGTGGTTCATGCATTAAAGATATGGAGACATTATTTATATGGTGTCCATATGGATATTTATACAGATCATAAGAGTCTCCAGTATATCTTCAAGCAGAAAGAGTTGAATTTGCGGCAACGACGATGGCTAGAGTTGCTAAAAGATTATGATGTTGATATCTTGTATCACCCCGGAAAGGCGAAAGTTGTGGCTGATGCTCTTAGCCGCAGGTCCATGGGAAGTCTATGTGAAGTGCGACAAGAAAAGAGAGAAATGACTCGTGAGCTCCAACGGTTAGCTAGCCTAGGAGTCCGAGTGATGGACTCAGGTAGCCGGGGAACCACTATTCAGAATTTAGCAGTTTCGTCGCTAGTAGCGGAAGTGAAAGCGCGACAATATGAGGATTCCATGCTAATGCAATACAGAGATTCACTCCCTCAGAAAGAAGGGTCATTATTTGATATTTCAGGAGACGGAGTTCTCCGATGTCGAGGCAGGTTATGTGTTCCTGACGTGGCAGGTCTACGCCACCAAATTTTGAGAGAAGCTCATTGTTCCCGTTATTCTATCCACCCCGGAGCGACGAAAATGTACCATGATCTTAAGTCTATATATTGGTGGAATGGGATGAAGAAAGATGTAGCGAAATTTGTAGCTCAATGTCCCAATTGTCAGCAAGTGAAAATCGAGCACCAAAATCCAGGTGGATTGTTGCAAGCTATAGAAATCCCAACTTGGAAGTGGGAAGTGATTAATATGGATTTCATCACAGGTCTACCCCGTTCTCGACGTAAGTATGATTCTGTATGGGTGATTGTCGATAGACTCACAAAGTCAGCTCATTTCTTACCAGTCAGGACGACATATGTGGCTGAAGATTATGCAAAACTGTATGTTAAAGAGATAGTGAGACTCCATGGTGTTCCAGTATATATTATCTCGGATAGAGGGACTCAGTTTACAGCTAATTTTTGGACGTCTTTCCAAGAGGGTCTAGGGACCCAAGTGAGCCTTAGCACGGCATTTCATCCGCAGACTGATGGACAAGTTGAACGTACCATTCAGACTCTTGAAGATATGTTACGGGCATGTATGATAGATTTTGGAGGTAGTTGGGATGATCATTTTCCACTCATTGAATTTGCTTCCAATAATAGTTTTCATTCTAGAATTCAAATGGCACCGTATGAGGCTTTATATGGGCGAAAGTGCATATCCCCAATTGGGTGGTTTGAAACTGGAAAAGCTAAGTTGATAGGGCCAGACTTGGTCCAGCAAGCCATAGAGAAATTCGAGCTCATACAAGATCGGTTGTTAGCGGCTCAAAGTCGCCAGAAGTCCTATGCGGATAATCGTCGAAGGGACTTAGAGTTCCAAATTAAAGATTGGGTATTCCTTAAAGTGTCACCAATGAAAGGCGTTATGAGATTTGGCAAAAAAGGGAAGCTTAGTCCCCGGTATATAGGGCCTTATGAGATTGTGCGCAAGATAGGCAAGGTGGCCTATGAGTTAGATCTACCTCCAGATTTGGAGTCAGTCCATCCAGTTTTCCATGTCTCGATGCTTCGGAAATGTGTTGGAGATCCTACTAGGATCGTCCCGGTAAATGATGTGCAAGTGACAGAGAAGCTAGCCTATGATGAAATACCCATTGTCATACTAGATAGGCAAGTACGGAGGCTTAGAAACAAAGAAATGGCCTCAGTTAAAGTTTTGTGGAGAAATAACAATCGAGAAGAAATGACACGGGAAGCGGAAGGAAGTATGAAATCTAAATACCCACATCTATTCCAGCCTTTGGATGAGGGCCAAGATGAGGCGCCAAAATCATAAGGTATGTATGCTTTCTTTTATGTTTTTGGTCGCGTGAGGCCAAATTGTAATGCTATTATGTTGTGGCCCTGTGAGGCATCGATATTATGGGTTGTTGTCACAAGATGGTAGTGTCATATTACAGAGGAAACTCTGGCGAAATTTCTCTAGAGTCCCCGAGTGCTTAACATTCGAGGACGAATGTTCCTAAGGGGGGAAGAATGTTACACCTCGAAAAATCTTCTGTTGGTACGCAAGTGAATGAACTAGTGAAAAATACGAGTAACGGGTTAATGATGACTTAAGGGCATTTTGGGAAAGAGTTATAACATCCCTTAGATTTCTAATGAAGTGTTAAACAAGTGTTAAGAAGGTTCCATAAGGTTTGGAGATCAAACGAAGTGACGAGAACAAGTTCAGTGGACTGATGGGTTATACGGCTCATTATACGGACCGTATAATGGACCGCAGAACCATCACAGCGAAGGATGCTCACTGGTGGGATTATACGGTCAGTTATACGGACCGTATAAATTTATACAGCCCATATAATGGACCGTATAATGGTCACAGTGAAGGGTGAAGGAAAGACACATTTCACGGTCAATTACACGGACCGTATAATGTTATACGGACCGTATAATGGACCGTATAATGAACCTGATAGATCAGTGGTAGGTTATTAAATAAGGGGCCAAGTTCATGAAATCATTTCCACATTTCATCCTTCTCTCTAAAACATCTCTCTACATTTATTACACAAGTTTTCAAGGATTATTAATGATCAACAACATAAATCAAGTGAGTCAAGAGTAAGGAAACCCATTAAAGACCATCCAAGTCAAGAAATCCAAATGGAGGAAAATTAGGGTTTTGCTCAAAGTGGAGTATTATCAACTAAGGCTCGTTCCTACAACATCTAAGGTAAGATTCATGATATTTATATGTTGTTTAAGGTATTTGAGAGTTGAAATGCTTGGTCATTAGAAGAGTATAGCAAAATGGGTCATGAATGATGAATAGTGACGTTTTGAGAAATAGTTTGAACTGAATCATGATTGTTGTTGTGTTGTGATATGAATGGGTTATAAACGTCATTAAGATCGTGAAATAGACATTGTATATGAATGGACGAGGTCAGGGGTTATGACCATGAATATGGGTGAATTAGGAGCAAATTGAGAAATCTAGATAATGTGGATAATGTGGATGATTAATGGCTATTGTTATGATATTGTGAGTGTATTGTTGACGTTTGGGAGTTGAATTACGATATGGGAAAATGTTGTATAAATAAAGGAGATGCTGCCCGATTTTCTCTAGTTTTAGCCATGTGTGCTAGTTATCCATTCTAATGATAGTATGACCTTAATGAAGGTAGAAACGTGAGAATCGAAGGAGTACGTGCAAGTGTAGAACAGTTCAACGAAAAGGTATGTAAGGCTAACCCTACTTTCATAAGGCATGGTTCTTTGGCCAATCATTTATCCTTCTATGTGCTCATGATGTGCTCCATATGATTCTATTATCAAAAGCTACTGAGCCTATGATCCTTGCTATGTACTACAATTGTACTACGTTCCTCATATGACGAGTAAGCCTATAATATAGACGTAACAATAATGATGATGATAGAGATGATGATGAGAGTAAAATGATGCTAGAGATGCTTATGAGCTATTATATGTATGTGTGCCTATGAAGGGCTATGATGAAACCCCGAGCGTATAATGCCGGGTAGAATATATGTATAGAGTATGTATACGAATACGTAACGCGCGCACACATCTGCAAATGGTACGGATAACCCTGATGCCTTGGTAGGGCCAGATAGATATAACCTTGAGCCTTGGTTGGCCAAGTATGTATGAAACACCGAACCTTCATGGTCGAGCACGCTATGTATATATGTATATATGTGTATATGCTATGTATATGACATCATTAAGAGTACGAATATGTTATGTATATGAGATGTAAATGATTGTGAGAGAAATTGAGTACGGATATGGACGTATGTATGCGGATACGTAATAGAACGGAATGTCCCTATGGAAAGCAAGTAAGTGCCATGATGATGATATTATTGTCTCCCCTCCTATGCTACTTCATATGTTGTCTATTATGCTTTCATATTGATATTGATCATGCTTTACATACTCAGTACATTCTTCGTACTGACATCCTTTTGTTTGTGGACGTTGCGTCATGCCCGCAGGTGCACAGGGAGACATGCTGGATCATTAGCTACATTCTCAGTGACTTCGTAGCGGAGCTCCACTTCATTTGGAGCCATAGCTTTTGGGTACTTATTCTTTTGTGTACATAATTATGGGCATAGCGGGGTCCTGCCCGCACATGTGACATGTGATACTCTCCTTAGAGGCTTGTAGTCACGTGTATATGGTTAGATATGTCTAGCCTTGTCGGCCTATGTTTTGTATATCATTTTTGTCGGCCTCGTCGGCCCATGTACATTGATGTGGCATAGATGCCTATGATGATATAAAGATGTTGTTGTCCAAATGGGACTAGTTTGATGGATGAAATGAAACGTATGTCTAATTATGTGGCTCACCTAAATGTAAGCATAAGAGTAAGCTAAGGGGTGCCCGGGTGGGCTAGCACCGGGCGCTCGTCGCGGCCCCCTAGTTGTTGGGTCCATCCCCTTATTTTGAGGAAGAAAACACCTCCCTTATTTTAGGGAAGAAAACACTTCCCTTGTTTTGGGAAGAAAATATCTTCCTTGTCTTTGGAAAATTGTCAAGTGCTTGCTTGAGTCACTAATGACATCAATAGGTTCATCTCATACCTATAAATAGGGAAGCTTTCTCATTTGTTAGACACAAAAAAAAAATTAAGAAGACAACATATCCCAAAGAGAGAAAAATCTAAGAAAAATACTCTTAGTGAAAGGCTTAAGTAAGAGAAGTCTTTGAGAGAAAAAAAATTCTTGAGTGTAATTGGGATTGGGGTTGTGAGGTTGAGTGTTGTAAAAACTTGTAATATTTCTTCTTTAATAAGATCTGCAGCAGCAACATGGACGTAGCTCTCACATTGAGGGTGAACCACTATAAATTTGTGTGTGCTATTTATTCTTCGCTTACATCACGGCGTAAGTAGGTTCTGTCTAAGGAGGTTGGTATTTAAGTGGTCCAGCTGTGACTCTCCAATCTTTCCTAGGAACCTGCTTACAAAGGTCGGATTTGGGATTCAAAATCCTAACAACTGGTATCAGAGCAACAGGTTGTGTTGTGATTTAGAAACGATGGGAGGCGAAGATGGTACGACGCACGACATCGGTAAATTCGATGGTACAGATTTTGCGTTCTGGAGAATGCAAATTGAAGATTATTTATATGGCAGAAAGCTTCGTGAACCTCTGAGTCCGAAACCAGAGGAGATGAAGCAAGCAGATTGGGATCTCCTCGACAGACAAGTTCTGGGAGTCATTCGGCTGACGCTGTCGAAGAACGTTGCTCACAACGTGGCAAAGGAGAAGACCACCGCAGATATGATGAAGGTATTGTCTGACATGTATGAGAAACCTTCGACAAATAATAAGGTATTTCTCATGAAGAAAGTATTTCATTTAAAGATGATGGAAAATGCTCATGTTGCCGCACACGTAAATGAATTCAATACCATTGTAAATCAATTGTCAGCGGTAAAAATTGATTTCGATGATAAAGTGCAAGCTCTAATTTTGTTGGCATCCCTACCAAATAGCTAGGAGCCAATGAGAGCAGCGGTTAGTAATTCTGTCGGCAGTAACAAACTAAAGTTCAACGATGTTAGGGATCGTATCCTTGCTGAGGAAGTGCGCAGGACAGATTCTGGAGAGGCATCGACGAGTTCTGCTTTTAATGTTGAAAACAGAAGCAGAAATTATGACAGAAACTACAACCGAAATAGGGGCAGATCGAAGTCAAGGAATGGCAGGGGTCAATCTAGACCAGGACGAACACTTGAGTGTTGGAACTGTGGAAAACCAGGTCACCTCAAGAAGAACTGCTGTTATATCCCGTGTTTTCGCATATTTGGAAAATTGGAAATAATCTTGACTTGTAAGAAATAAGGTCATAATTGATTTTATTTAACACATGAGTTGTTTATGAAAGAATATTAATGTTGAAGTGTTGAAGAAGGCTAAGGGCAAATTTGGAATTTCAGAAATTGGTTTCGGGAATTACAAAACAAGAATTTTAATCCATTGGGCCAAATAAATGAAAAGAAAATTTAGGCCCAATAGCTAAGGGGTGGCCGGCCAAGTCAAGGCCCAACCCATGATTTTAATTAATTTTCCATGTGCCAATTTAATATAAGAAGATCATTATCTATTGGAATGTTCATGAAACATAGAAGAGAAAGAACAAAAAACAAGAAGAGCAAAAATTGAAGGGCATTCGGCCCTAGCCCCTAAATTTCACCTTCAAAAATCTTGTTCCAAAAATTGGTATCTTGTGATTTTCCTACTAAATTAAGTGTCCTCTACAACTTGGTGTAGTTGTTTTGGAAGAAGGAGCACTTGGTTCATCAAGTTGACCTTATATTCAAGTGAAGAAGATTGGAGAAAAAGGTAAGAATTCATCCTTTTTTTTTATGTTATGAAGGTTTGTTTGTGTTGTAGTATGTAGAAATGAGTTGAAAGTATGAAAATATGGAAGTTTGCAAAGTGGGTATGTAATATGGTATGTGGCCGTGTGTGTATATATGATGTATACCTGTGGTGAGTTGAAATTATGTTGTATTCTAGTCGTGAGTATGATGGAATTCATATTGAGAATGAAAGTGGAATAAATTTGGTTGAAGTTGTAAAAAAAAGAGCATTTGGCCGTGTGGTACCTCTTAAAGGAATGGGAATGAATCAATTTTGTTTAACATGTTAGTTGTGTTGTTGTGATGCTTGCTATGTAAATAAAGGTAAAATGATGTAAGTTTGTATTGAAATGGAATGTAGAAGCTTATGTCGTTTTAGTACGATTTTATGACATTATGGAAATGAAGTTGTTAAGGTGCAAATTATGATGGTTGTTGATGAACTTAGAAGATGGGAACATGTTATGAATATGTATGCCAAGGATTAGAAGCTTTGGATGAATTATGACTTTGGCGGAAAGTTTGTATATTTTGTATATCTTGTGAATATTCTGTAGATATGATATGAAATGCTTTTAAATTGCATTGTGATGATCTTGATTAATGATGAATATGAAAATATTGAGATTGGGTTGGAAGTGTGAAGTCGGAATGAACGTTATTGCATTATGTCGGAAAGAAGAACTAGTTGCATTATATTGTGCTATATTGTGATTGTTGTTGTTGTTGATGTTGTTATTGAGTTGTTGTTGATTGTTTTGGCCGAGTTGAATTCTCAGGGATGCTATATGTATAGGGGAAATGCTGCCCAAATTTCTATAGAAAAGTGTTGATTTGAGATTTAAGTCCTAAGGTCCTATGGTTAACATTTGGTAAATGTGACCATTTGCAGATTTTGGACGAAACGGGAAGTGAACTTGGAAAGGTGTAAAGAGCATAAAAGGTATGTAAAGCTATCCCGATTCTTCTTTTGGCATGTCCTAGGTGTGCTAGGATCGGATTTGAGACTCGAAATATATTCTGTCCATCGAAATCCGCGTTTGAAATTGTCACTTTAATATTCAATAGAATTGAACCCTTTAGGTATGCTTTGATGGAAGAATTAGGCAAACTTTCACAAATTGTTTAGAATGTTATGAAATGTCCCTAGGACCTCTATAGGTGACACCATAAGCTTAAAACACGTAATTTGAGCCCACCGCTTCGCTTGTCCCGAGGTGGGCCCACTATTTCCGATTTTACCCTTTTGTGTTTATGTCTTGTCTTTGAGCGGCTTTAAAGGAAAGGTTTTAACTACTAAACAAATCATTTGAAATACTCCATTAAGTCTTATAAACCGTTTTGGATCTTGGAAACGATCTCAGAAAAGATTATGCCTCCGTAACCCGTTATGACATTCGAAATTCACTTACTATGATTCCGTCCGATTTCATGGATTTGGTTTGTCATTCGGTATGCCTCATTGAGTCTCTGGAAATATATATGGTATTTTATTGCATTTAGTTTCTCACCACTCCGTTCGTGGATGCCTCAATGTTTCCCACACTGAGCCCGGGCCAGGATATGTTCTCAAGCGACTTCCACTGCATTGTTCGCCGTGCCTCGATGTGAGGGGGCAGGTATACATGTACATGGGTTGTGGAGTATGCTGTGCCATGTACACTATTCTGATATGATATGATATAATATGATCTGATATGGCCATCTGATATGATATGCTATGTTACGGGGTTATCCCCTATTCTGATCCTTATGTGTTGTGGCACCAGTGTCGGGAGGGTGACCACGTTCTGTCTACCGAGTCCCTTGGCGGAGGCCGGATATGATATGGCATATGTTTCTGTACACACTTCTTATGTTTTGAAAATATGCATTTGATATTCTGGATTTTGCATTCCTTTTCTGTTCGTTCTGTTTCCGGTTATGATTTTGTTTCTGTACTTCAGGCTTTACATATTCAGTACATATTTCGTACTGACCCCCCTTTCTTCGGGGGCTGTGTTTTCATGCCGCGCAGGTACAGACGACAGGTTTGCTGATCCACCCGCATAGGACCTTATTCTGCTATTTTGGAGCGCTCTTTTATTCAGAGCCTATATTTTGGTACAGTCTTCTGCTATTGTATATATGTACGCCATTCATGGGTGCGACGGGGCCCTGTCCCGTCTTATGATTCTGTTATGTCTGTAGAGGTCTGTAGACATGCATGTGGGTTCTGTATATGTTTTTGGGTTGTTATGATCTGTGATGGCCCTATCGGCTTCCACGTCCTATACCTGTGCATATGCGGTATCTAGTAACGCCAATTGACTTTGATATTGATATATTCTGCTAATATTCTAGTTTGGGCTATTGGGTACGTTTGGGTGTCCAGCACGGACACTAGTCACGGCCTACGGGGTTGGGTCGTGACAACTGCAGGGCGCCAAAGAAGGAGGACAACAAGGGGGCTGGAATCAACACTGCTACGGAAGACATTGGCGATGCGTTGTTGCTATCGGTTGACAGCCCGATAGACTCTTGGGTGCTTGACTCAGGAGCGTCCTTTCATACCATCCCACATCATGATATAATGACAAACTACGTGGCTGGGAATCTCGGCAAAGTTTATTTAGCCGATGGAGAGCCGCTAGGCGTTGTTGGCACGGGAGACATTAATTTGAAGTTGTCAAATGGATCCTCATGGAAGATTACAAAAGTTAAACATGTTCCAAAGCTAATGCGAAACCTGATCTCAGTAGGTCAGCTTGATGATGAGGGATATGATCTCAACTTTAGTAATGGGTCTTGGAAGGTGGCGAAAGGTGCTATGGTAGTTGGCCGAGGAAAGAAGAATGGCACTCTCTACATGACGACGAGCTGTCGTGATACTATTGCTGTGGTTGACAACACAAAGAAGACAGATTTGTGGCATTGTCGGCTGGGGCATATCAGCCAGAAGGGAATGAAGCTGTTGGTGACAAATGGCTTAATTCCGGAGCTGAAGACGGTGGACCTTCATACGTGTGAGAGCTGCATTCTCGGAAAACAAAAGCGAGTAAGCTTCTCAAATGCAGGCAGGGAGTTGAAGGTCGAGAAGCTGGAATTGGTGCACACAGACGTGTGGGGACCTACCACTGTCCTCTCTCTTGGAGGATCACACTACTACGTGACCTTCATTGATGATTCAACCAGGAAGGTATGGGTTTACTTTATGAAAAAAAAATCCGATGTGTTCAGTGTATTCAAAAGATGGAAAGCCATGGTCGAGAATGAAACAAACCTCAAGTTGAAGTGTTTGAGGTCCGACAACGGCGGAGAATACACCGATGGTGATTTCAAACGGTATTGTGCCGATAATGGGATCAAGATGATGAAGACTATTCCTGGAATGCTGCAACAAAATGGAATAGCCGAAAGAATGAACCGAACGTTGAACGAGCGTGCTCGGAGTATCAGAATACACTCTGGACTGCCCAAGACATTCTGGGCAGATGCAGTCAATACCGCGGCCTTCTTAATTAACCGAGGACCGTCAGTTCCCTTGGATTTCAGAATTCCAGAAGAAGTCTGGAGTGGCAAGAAGGTAAATCTTTCATTTCTGAAAGTGTTCGGCTGCTTATCATATGTTCATAATGATGATACGGCTAGAAGCAAACTTGATCCAAAATCAAAGAAGTGTTACTTTATTGGCTATGGTGACACCGAGCTTGGTTACCGATTTTGGGATGAACAAAATCGGAAGATCATCCGAAGCAGGAATGTTGTCTTCAACAAAGAGGTACTGTACAAAGACAAGATGCAAAAAAATTTAGAATGTCAGGACAAGGAATCGGAAATAGTCGATTTGAGGGACTTCCCGACACCTGAGCCGCAGCCAGGTGCAGCCGAGGCAGAGGAACAAACAATCCGAGAAGGTGCTGATGAAAGTGTCGATTCTGAAACAAATAAGCAGACGCCAATCACAGAACTACGTAGATCATCCAGGATCAGGAAGTCGATTCACAAGTACTCTCCATCCCTCAACTACATTCTACTCACTGATAGAGGGGAGCCGGAATGTTATGAAGAAGCAATGCAAGTCGATGAATCGACTAAGTGGGAGTTTGCAATGAAGGATTTGGGAGCTGCAAAGCAAATCCTTGGGATGAGAATCGACCGAAGCAAGGAGGGCATCAAACCCTCACAAGAAGAATATGTGAGGAAAGTTATCAAAAGGTTCAACATGCATGATGCCAAGCCAGTCAACACTCCCTTGGCTGGACACTTTCGATTGTCAAAGGATCAGTCGTCGAAAACCGAGGATGAGAAGAAGCAGATGGACAAGATATCTTATGCATCTGCAATCGGTAGTCTTATGTATGTAATGATATGTACAAGGCCAGACATTGCACATGCAGTGGGAGTTGTCAGCCGATTTATGAGCAATCCGGGAAAGCAACACTGGGAGACTGTGAAGTGGATATTCAGATATTTGAAAGGCAGCTCGAGTTCAGCTCTGTATTTTCGAAAATCAGAAACAGGAGTGCAAGGGTATGTTGATGCTGACAACGGTGGTGATGTTGATAGCAGAAAGAGCACATCCGGGTATGTTTACACCTTCGGAGGTACTGCAATCTCTTGGGTTCCAAGTTGCAAAAGATAGTAGCTCTCTATAGTTGTGAGGCTGAGTACGTTGCTGTGACGGAGGCCACAAAGGAAATGATGTGGCTACAATCTTTTCTGCGGGAATTGGATCAGGACCACGAGGGAAGTGTGCTATATTGTGATAGCCAAAGTGTCATTCATTTGGCAAAGAACCCGGTCTACCATGCTCGAACAAAACACATACAACTCCGGTACCATTTCATTAGATCAGCTTTGGAAGATGGAGCGCTAATGCTTGAGAAGATCGCAGGGAGTCAGAATCCAGCAGACATGCTGACAAAAGCAGTGATGATAGACAAACTGAAGCTATGCTCAGCTTCAGTTGGCCTGCACGAAGTATGAAACTAGGAAAGAGCTGCTGCATCGATCAAAGTGTGAAGACAAATTAAAATTAGTCTTCAAGTGGGAGATTTGTTGAGTCCATCCCCTTATTTTGAGGAAGAAAACACCTCCCTTATTTTAGGGAAGAAAACACTTCCCTTGTTTTGAGGAAGAAAACATCTTCCTTGTCTTTGAAAAATTGTCAAGTGCTTGCTTGAGTCACTAATGACATCAATAGGTTCATCTCATACCTATAAATAGGGAAGCTTTCTCATTTGCTAGACACAAAAAAAAATTGAAGAAGACAACACATCCCAAAGAGAGAAAAATCTAAAAGAAATACTCTTAGTGAAAGGCTTAAGTAAGAGAAGTCTTTGAGAGATTTTTTTAGTAAAAAAAAAAAAAACTCTTGAGTGTAATTGGGATTGGGGTTGTGAGGTTGAGTGTTGTAAACACTTGTAATATTTCTTCTTTAATAAGATCTGCAGCAGCAACGTGGACGTAGCTCTCACATTGAGGGTGAACCACTATAAATCTGTGTGTGCTATTTATTCTTCGCTTACATCACGGCGTAAGTAGGTTCTGTCTAAGGAGGTTGGTATTTAAGTGGTGCAGCTGTGACTCTCCAATCTTTCCTGGGAACCTTCTTACAAAGGTCGGATTTGGGATTCAAAATCCTAACACTAATCGGGTCGTGACAATATGTTATAGCTCTAGAGCCCGTTTGGATTGGCTTATAAGTTGTTTTCAGCTTTTTTGAGTGTTTGGCTGGCCAGCTTAAAGTCATTTTGTGCTTAAAATAAGCTTAAAAAAATAATTGGGGTCATTTGACTTAGCTTATCTAAAGCAACTTATAAGCTGAAAGCAGCTTATAAGCTGCTTAAAATAAACTCATCCAAACAGGCTCCTAGTATGGTGCTTCATTACATGACTTAGCGCGTTCCTTCCATATTTGGTACATCTAACACTGTACTACCTCATTCATGCCAAGTCCACAGGCGGATGGAGCATTATAATTTGGGGTTCAATTGAACCCCAAACTTTCGATGCGGTGTATAAATTTATATGTAAAATTTTACAATAAATAATAGATATATGAATCCATAACTTTAGAAATATAATGATTCAATGTTAAAAAATTTAAAAGGTTGAACCCCAAAAGTTTAAATCCTAAATTCACCTCTAGCCAAGTGTTTTTCTTCATGTGTGACACCATAGTCACATTGTAGTGCGGTGGACTGCCATTGCTCTGGCTAGACTGCTTTTCAAGCTTCCAAACTTCACGCCTCGCGCCTCGCGCCTGAAGTACATAATAGTGCCATTAATTAGGCGCAAGTTCCTAGGTTTTTCACTTTGCTTCTTTTTTGTTCAATTTGTTTCTATAATGCTCCAGTTCAATTCTTAAGCTCCCAAAACCACAATATTAATAATTAGGTAAAGAAGGGTATATTTAACACTCAAATTACATTTTTATAAAAGGTAAAAATATGGTGCAATTGATATTCAAACATAAAAAAAGATGCCCAACATAAGATTCCAAAACTAGTTTTTGTCAAGTTGTAACTCGCAAAATATTGGCATATGGCAGACACGCCATTATATCAAGGTTAAATTAATAGAAATACTTGGTCTTGGTATAGTGAACTACTTGGATTCTCTTTGGTTTTGTGCCCATCACCAGAATAATTGCTGGTTGCTAGGTACAGAGGAAGAAATGTTAGGTCAGTGATTCGTGAACTTAGATCTTGGATACTAATATACTATACTTTTATAATTGCTATAATTTCTTCAAGGCACTAAACAAGTCTGATCTTCAAAATCTCTGTTTTTTCAAATAAACACTATCATAAACATGTTGGATCGTGCATCGCAATTCAGCGAAGCTCAATGAAGTTGTCAGACTAATCAACATGCTAGAATGAAGCATCATGATTCGCTAAGACAGATTCTACATTGATCTCAAGTTAATACTATAATAATAATAATAATAATAATAATAATAATAATAATAATAATAATAATAATAATTGGTTCAATGTCAAATATTTATAAATATTTGATATGTGCAAAAGCTATGTTCATGTACTCAATTACATTATTTGTGATTCACTTTAAATATTCTTTTAGCTAGTTAAAATTGTAAAAAATAATATATGAGATCAATAAATAAAATATAAAAAATCTCTATAAGTTTTTATTTATTTAAAATGTAAATAATCATAGGAAATCATTCTTATTTAAATTGGAAATCATTCTCTCGTCAAAAAGTTTTTTTTTTTTTTTAAATGAAAACCAGTTACTAAAGCTTATTATTCCTGTCTTGTATATCTTCTTTTCTTCATGGATTTTGTATTTCAGCTTAAGTGAGTCACCTCTATTGGTAGGTGGTAAGTTCATGTCGCAGCCGTGGCCCATGATTTTCTTGTTGTCTTGATACGGAAAAAAATGAAAAAAAAAAAAAAAAAAAAAAAAAGCAAAACGAGTGATTTCTATAAGCGAGTGTCATTAAATATAAAATAACAATATTATATCAAAATGTGATATTCTTTGTCGGAACAAACTATAAAGAAGCTAACATACATAAGGAAATGGAGAAAGCAGTAAAGAGAGTATATTGTGGATTTATGTATGTGTTGACTCCCTTTTGCAACATTTCCCTACTAGTGTCCCAATTTTTAATATCAAATGCGGTACCAAATTGTGCCGAACACCATATCAGACTTCAACGTGCTTACGCTAAATCCAATTCTCCACAAAGAGTGGGTCATGTCCAGACAATCAAATGGGACAAAAGGATTTGACTCCTAGTCCACGCTAAACTTTTTTGGAGTTAGAGAGAAAAATTAAGATGCTATTCTGACCACATCCAATAAGGTTTTCACGGTAATACGACTCTGTCCAGTGTAATCAGTTGTATAAATCACACAGGTTTGTATAATACTATGGATTTCTTCCTTTTATTCCGATGGGACTCTAAATGTGATTTTGACTCTATTATAATATCTCTGTTTGTCGCAATTGAAATTGAGAATAAAGATAACTTCGCTATACTTGTTTATTGTTGGTCATTTGATCAATTAGCAACAATCTATTCTAGTACTCTTTAACGGCTTCTTACAACTTTCAAAGATACACCAGATGTTACTGCACAAAAGATTAAATGTTAAGCTAAGTTGTGGAAATGAGCTTATTTTAAGAAGTACTTCTTATTAAATGTGTTTTTTGAAAGAGTGATTTGGTAGAGTAGCAACTTGTGTTTGGCTAAATTATTGAGAAATGCTTTTGTTAGTAGTTTATGTTTGATCAATATTTTTTTAAAATACTTTTACATGTCAAATTACGAAAAAATATTACTACTAGTTTTAATTTGGGATATAGGTATTCTTGTCCAAAAAAAATTGAAAGTACTTAATTCTGGGAGAAACTACTTTGTTTACCTTCTCTTTAGTTTTTAGAAAATAGCTTCTGCTACTACTCAAAAGTATTTATTTTTTCCCATAAAAAGTTTGGCCAAATACATTCGTTTTATAAAATAAATGTTTTTTCTTCAAAAATAAAGCACTATTGGCCTTTCTCAAGTTTGGCCAAACAAACTGTAAATTTGGCATTGTGGTAGAAATTAGTGAAAATGCTTCGTGTGTTGCTCCTATTACTAGGATGTATATAGTTATCGCTAACTAATTTGGATTTAAAGTGTAACTTATTGATTGTTGATGTCCGAAGTAGTTATATATGTTTTGAGATCAGTTGCCTCTGTATATTTACCGCTCTTCGGTTAAAATTGGTGTGGAATATGGCGAATAATAGCTTGAGTTTTGAATTTGTATTAATTGGGTGTTAATGTGATTTTATTAAGAATAGTTCAAGTGAATTTTGAGGCAAGCTGAGTTAAAAACTTCAAGTTTTGGACCGAGCCCAAAAACAAGGCCCAACGTGAAGATTGTCTTGCTACAGATTTTTTTCTTTTTTTTGCGCGGAGTGCCCTTCTTTTGGGCTGGTCTTTATATTTTGTCCCTCATTTATGCCTTCTTTAATTTTTGCCCCTGCCGCCTGTTTAATGAAAGTTTTTTGACGAAATTACCCTTACCCCATTAAAACTCTTTCTATTTCGTCATTTGCCCTTTTCTTTTCTTTTTTTTGCTTCTTCGTTCCTCCTCTGTTTTGTGTCTGTCTTATCTGTTCTAAAATTTAGGTACGAATTTGGATCTTTTGCTCGTTTCAATATTTGTTTTTATGTTAAATTGTGGTTTGTTGAATTGATATCTTTGTCTTGTCGTTTTTTATATTTAATTGATCCTTTTTTATTTAAAATTATAGTGTTTTGTTAAAGTGTCTGTATGATTTTTTGAACTTTAGTTTCGTTCCCCATGTATATATTTTGGTTTTTTTAATGTCGTATTATGAATGTCGTAATATGTTTTAGTTATTTTGATATGCGTTTTGGTTTTCTCTTTGTTGAATCTTTGAAGTTTTGCCTGTGAACAGCTGTTTTATGTTGTTGCTGTTGTTTTTGTTTAATAATCTGGTTTTTGTGAAGAATGTGTTTGTGCGAGGCGGCACATGCCTGTTCCGGCAGAATTTTTGTTTTTTGAAACTGAATTTATGCCTATTCCGACATAATTTCGTGATTTAAGTTAGTTTGTATGTGTTTTGATTTTTTGGTGTTTTTTTTTTGTTAATAATGTTGTTTTTTATGAACGTTTATATGTTTTCCTGATTATAAACTTTAGTTTAAGATTTTTGGTGTTTTTTTTGTTTAGTAACCTGTGTTTTCATGAAGACTGTGTTTATCTGAGGCAACATATGCTGGGTCCGGCAGAGTTCTTGGTTTTTGAAACTAAAGTTATGCCGGTTCCGGCATAAAGTTATGCCTGTTCCGGCATAAAGTTATGCCTGTTCCGGCATAACTTCATGAATTAAGTTAATTTATGTGTGTCTTGGTTTTTTGGTATTGTCTTGTTAATAATTTTGGTTTTTATGCAATCTTATGTGTTTTTGGTGTTGTTTTGTTAATAATGCTGGCTTTTTATGCAATATTATGTGTTTTGGTTCTTTCTTCTATTATGCAGGTATTTGTGTACCGGTCTAAGGGCTGATTTTTTATTATGATATATGTTAATTATTTTCATTCTCATTTTTTGTTTATTCTTATGTAAATTCTTGATTTCTGTTGACATTAATTTTTCTTTTATAGGAGGAACATCCCTTGGTTAAGTTTGAACACTGGGTTGAAGGAGGTGGCATGTGGAGTGGTGATTTTCATTTTCGGAGTTTGATTTTGTCCTTTTTGAGTGTCTCTCAATTAGACTTGTTGAAAAAGGGTGTGTTTGGACAGTTTATTGATTTGGTTGATGTCCACCTGAGTGATAGTATTTTTCATTGCTTGATCTTATCGCAACTTTCATCTAGTAATGATAGTGCGTTAAAGTTTAAGATATTTGATCGCGTGTGTGTATTTGATTCCGAGTCTTTCCGTCTTATTACTGGTTTGGATTCTTGTGTTGGCGATTTTAGTGTTGTGTCTAGCAGACCAAATAGATTGTTGAGACTTTATTTTCCAAATCAGGATAGAATAAGGTTGTGTGATCTCAAGAGTTTCGTACAGATCAAGTCAAGTAATCGTACTGGTGATTTTTGGGAAAGATCTAGTGATCTTGTTAGACTTGCTGAGGTCTATATAATGGAGAGGGTTTTGTTGGGTCGTAACGAGAAATGTGTTGTTAAAGGTCATCTAATGAAGATAATTGATGATGACAGTCTTCGAGTGTCTTATCCTTGGGGTTCTCTTAGTTTTAATTGGTTGGTACGGTCGATTCGTGGTTGTGTGAAGACTTTCAAGAGCATGCTATCTACACGTTATATGATTAGTGGTTTCCCTTACGCTTTAAATATGTGTTTGTTGGAGGTTTTCCCTATCTTTCGAGGGTTTTCAAGTTTTCATGGTCTGAAGTCTCCTCGTATATTGTCTTGGGGTCCTTCAAAGGAAGTTGATTATAAAGTTATTACTGATAATTTCTTCCATGCTGAAAAAGTATGTGTTTCCTTTTTGTTGATGTTTCTTTTTCTTGGTTCTTTTTCCCTCTTGTTATTTTTTGTGTTTTTGTCTAATTGATGTGTTTATATTGTGTTATAGAGATTCAAGAAATTTATTGTCCATGCTGTTATTGTTGGTACGGAACATGAGATGTTGGATTATCTAGTTGCACTTAAATTTCCTGATGATTCAGGCTCTTGTTCTTCCAGTGCGGTTTTTCCACTCAACTTACTTCTCAGATAGTTGATGTAAGTTGTAGTTTGCCTTTTGTGTTTTTGGTTGTTTAACTGAATTCTGGGTTAGAGGCCTTCTGGTAGAGTATTTTAGTAGGTGACATTTTTGTAGTCTTCTCTGTTTTGGTTATGGAAATGAAAGTTTATGCCCCTTGAGGCATACCTTTTGGTTTTGCAAACTTAGAATCTGCCCCTTCCGGCATACATTTCTCCTTTCATATTTCAGTTCTGCCCCTACCGGCATACTGTTCTCATTTTGAGACTTATTTTAGTAGGTAACACATTTTTCAGTCTTCTCTGTTTTGGTTAAGGAAATGAAAGTTTATGCCCCTTGAGGCATACTTTTTGGTTTTGCAAACTTAAAATCTGCCCCTTCCGGCATACATTTCTCCTTTCATATTTCAATTCTGCCTCTACCGGCATACTGTTTTCATTTTCAGACTTATTTTAGTAGGTAACACATTTTAGCAGTCTTCTCTGTTTTGATTTTGGAAATGAAAGTTTATGCCCCTTGAGGCATACATTTTGGTTTTGCAAACTTAAAATCTGCCCCTTCCGGCATACATTTCTCCTTTCATATTTCAATTCTGCCCCCTACCGGCATACTGTTTTCATTTTCAGACTTATTTTAGTAGGTAACACATTTTTAGCAGTCTTCTCTGTTTTGATTTTGGAAATGAAAGTGTATGCCCCTTGAGGCATACCTTTTGGTTTTGCAAACTTAAAATCTGCCCCTTTCGGCATACATTTCTCCTTTCATATTTCAATTCTGCCCCTACCGGCATACTGTTTTCATTTTTAGACTTCACTTCTGCCGGGTCCGGCATACTTGTTCAACATTAATTTAATGACATCAAAGTAATGCGTTGTTTTATTGATCTGTTATACGGGGTGTTTTGTCTAGTGTGAAGAAGCAACTTGATGATGAACGATCTACAATTGTCAATCAAGTAAAGGTATGGTTTTTTATTTTTTTATTTTTGAGTTTGTTAATATGATATGTATACTTTGCATGTCGCATTCGTTGTTTTTGTTTATTCTCATTTTCTTTTCTTCTTTGTTTAATTTTTTTTTCCTTGTTTTGTAGTCTTTGGATAGCCATTTCGAAGAATTGGATAAAAAAATTGTTGGTGCGATTAATGTTGTGAATAGCATAGTTCGTGTACATGATGAAACAAAGTCATGTGTAGCAGCTTCTAAAAGTGCTAAAAGAACTTGTTTAGAAAGTAGACTTGACAGTGGTAAATTTGATTATGTGATGCATTGTGTTGAAAGTTTAGTTCGACTGCATAGCGAAAACAAATCTTGTAAAGCTTGTGCATGTCACGACCCAACCCCGTGGGCCGCGACTGGTACCCTAACTGGGTACCCGTACATACCTACCTGGCCGAATCTCATATCATACAGATTCTTTTTTTTTTTTAAACAGATGTTACAGAAGTAGGCCGATACAGATACGACACGCGCGCAACATATATATATGTATATACCTGAGCATGCAGACATTTACAGATAAGTCGATAAGGCTAACATACAGACAAAACCCGTAACCCACACATCTATCTACAGGCCTCTACAGACATACAGAATCATATGACGGGACAGGGCCCCGCCGTACCCAGAATTTCCATACATACAGAACATACGGAAGAACAGAAGATATATACCAAAAGTATATGCTCCGGATCGAAGGAGCTCTTCAAACAGCAGAGTCAGAAACCTACGCTAGCGCAGCCCCCGAAGAACCGGGGGTCAGTACAAAAATGTACCGAGTATGTAAAGCAGAAATATATCAAACAAAATCATGATCTGGACCGGAAGCACAAAAATATAATAGACATGCTCATAAGCCGGACAGACAGAGTCATAGTCCCGACAGACGGACAGAATCATGGTCCAGATAGACAAAATCAGAATCCCTACGGACATACAGAATCAGAATCCATACGGACATACGGAATCATAATCAGTCGGACAGATAATCCGGACGGACAGACAGAATCATAACCAGTCGGACAGATGGTCCGGACGGACAGACAGAATCATAACCAGTCGGACAAATGATTCGGACGGACAGACAGAATCGTAACCCGTCGGTCAGATAATCCAGACGGACAGACAGAAGCGTAAATCATACAGACAGACAGAATCACACATAGGGTACAAGAACGTGGTCGCCACTCCTGCCATTGGCACCACAATACGTCAGATATCAGAAATTCTTCTCCGATCTCCGTCACACATCATAACATAACCACGGTACCCGGGGGCGGACAGATAACACAGCACCCCGAGCCCGAACACATCATACTTCGTAATATATATCCTCGGTAATCGGGGACGGACATATACCACAGTACCCCGAAACCGGACACATCATACTTCGGAATTCACATATGGGGCTCGGCGGCCCACCGCACGATATACGTACCGGTCCGGGAACCGGTGAAAGGAATCATAGCACATGCACGAACTGATTAATGAAAAACCACATACGTACAGATCGTCATACAGATTCAACGGAACAGAAATAGGCCAACTGGCAGATCGAATCAAAGTATTCAGATAGTTTTCAAACTACGCGCCTACACGTCACTTGGGGAGGCACGACCGATCATAACCCGAACTAGATTTTCAGATATCAAAATCATATTGTGAGATTTATATAAAAACAGTCATATTATGTTCAAAATGATAGTTCAGATGTTGCCTGTGAAAAACGGACGGAAATGAGGCAATTTAGATCATTCACGGGGTATCGGGGCTCCGTGGGCCCACCTCGGACCAACTCGAGGCAAGATACATAAATTACTGATAAAAGACCTTATGAGGTCATCCATAATCATTCGAAAGTATTCCGACTCCGTTTAGGAAGGTTTCGTACAAAAGCATACTTTAAAGATATTTTATAAGGACATAGTTTCAATCTTACTGAAGGAATTGGAACCGATTTCCATATCGAATTCCGAGGAACGGAGTCGTATTTAAGGCTCGCGGCCGAGCCTATTATGTTCAGAACATGCCTAAGAATGAAGGGAAAGACTTTACATACCTTAGCTGCGTCTTACGCTTGTCCAAATTCAATTCTCGTTTCGCTCAAAATCTACAAATGGTCACATTTACCAATTGTCAATAGTAAGACTTTTAGCATTCTTTAATTCACTATTTGTCTACAGAAATTTGGGCAGCATCTCCCCTGCTCATATGCCTAGCCCGAATTTTTAATTCAGCAGTCAACAACACAACAACAATACCAACATCAATACTATCCTTTTTCATATCAACATATTCCATAAAACAGCCCACACGCTGTTTTCCAACTTTTATAAGTAATTAACTCAGTATACAATTATTTAATCGCGTCTTCTTCGTAAATAAACTAGTATTAACACAAATAGGAAGAGATTCATACCTTTCTCCTTTTAATATTGTTGTATCTTCCCTTTTTCACCTTAGTTTTATGCGACAACGCACTGCCATACGATTCTGCAGTGAAAACTATACGCTATCCGGACTGAAATTGGGAAATTATACCTGGTTTAGGCTAAACTTTGGTGGTGGAAAGTTGGGAAATTTTCTGGGATTTTTGGGGTGGTGTTCGTGGTTTTGGACTGAAAATGAGGGGGTCTCCCCCTCTTTATAATTGTTTTGGAAGCTGCCAGAAGCAGCTAGAAAAGTGCTCATCGCGATCGCGCTGCCTTCTGGCGCGATCGCGTAGAGTTAAATGATTTCCTTCTGCGCGTTCGCGCCCCCTCTGGGCGCGTTCGCACAGGGTTAAAATTTCTGACTGGATGTTCGTTCAGTAAAACGGTCATAACGTTTGATCCCGATATCGTATGAGGGCCCACGACCTATGGATGGAAAGATAATTCAATTATCTACAACTTTTATTTCTGGGCGTTTTCCCAAATTCCAAACTTATAATGCCGTTTTTGCCCCTAGAAGTCAGATCATCCGAAAATGCTTCCTTAAATTGTCCTTTTGGAGGGCTTCCACTTTGATTTGGCCCAAGGGTCCTTCTTGAGTTGTGTTTAACTTCACATATGTGATTCATATAATTTGTCACATGTCCCAAAAAAAATCTTGGCGTGTGGGCCCCACCTCAGCTTACAAATAATTCGACGTTCGAAAATGCAGGATATAACAGTGCATCTGGTAAAAGACAACCTGATTTGGGTTATTCAGTGAATGATGAGGTGAAGTTAGATGCACATCTTGGAAAAGATTTGCAGGAATGTATGGAGAATATGCTTTGTAAAGCAAGGTCTACAAAAAATGAGACGTCTCCCATGCTCGATATGCTCTGTGATGCTGTTGTTTCTTCATCAAGTCAACTGTCTGATAAAACTCAAACTCTTTCTCAGTTTGAAAAGGAATTTGTGAAAGAAAATGAAGACCGCGCAAAAAAAGAAGCACTTAAAGAAATTGCTGCAATTAATAATTCTTTTCAATGCGGAGATTATGTGTTTTCTTCTAATGAAGCATCACAAAATGTAAATAAAGTAGCAACTGCTGTTAAAGATAGTAGAAAACGTCTGAGATGCGAAGATAGAAACAAAGAAGATGATGGTTATCCTAATTGGTATTTGCTTACACCAAGCATTACTCCAGTTGAGAAACGGTTGAGTTCTGCTGTTAAAGATATATACTGTACTGCAGAAGAGTTAGGAAAGTGAATTGATTTTTTTGTTATTATTTACGGCAAGTGTTATGTTATTGTGTTTCCTGTTGACACCCAATTTCGTCCCTCCTTTATTCCTATTTTTTATTTCTGTGGGCTTCTAAATTTATTGGCGAGCTAAACATTTTTCACTATTAACATCGTTATTTTCATTTTACTATTACTAGCATCACTTTATCACAAATTTCAAAAGGGTTCGTCATCACTTTATTTTCGTTAAATTAATTATACTTTATCAAGTCCTTTATTTGCTACATATTAATCATTAATTATCATAGTATATATTGTATTAGTTATTAAATTAGAAGCCCAAAAATAATTAATATGGAAGAGGAATTTCAGCCTAATAAATGGCCCAAACTCATCAAGCCCATTATTCCACTTACCCGGTCAGCCCATACTCTAATTAATTCATTAGCCAGCCCATATTTTTCCTACCCGACCAGCCCAAATAATTACCCACTACCCGGCCCAACCTCTTCACTTCATTTTCCAACCCTAAACAAAGCAACACGCGCGCAGCCCTCTTTCTTTTCCCCCTTTCTCTCTCCCTTCCCCTTCATCTCTCTCACCTCTTTCTATTTTCGAACAAAGGGTTCATTTGCCTTCAACAATGGCAGATTTCTGTCTACCCATTTTCATACACAAGTTGTCCATACGTTGCTTTACCTGAGCTCTGTCGTTTGACAGAGAATCGAATCATTTTCGGATGTACTGAAGCCGAATCACGTGACCATCTGCTCAAAAACACTTTCAACGTTCAGATTTGAACGGTACATTTGACTCAATTTGAATCATATACCAAAAAGTCCCGCTCGTTCGAGCCAAGCAAACCCTAAAAAATCATCCTATAAATACTCATGTTTTTTGACCCATTTGGGAGAGGTTCTTCGACAGCCGCCTTGATTCTCCTCTAAAAGACATCAACATTTTAACACTTCTACACTACTCGGTATTTCTTCGAAATATAAAATCACTCATTCTTTTACTCTGCTGTTACTTCGGATTCGAGCATAGTTCCGTGGACCCCTGCCTCCGTTCACTGCCTCCGGAAAAGGTGAATTTCGTTCCCTTCTTTACTTTTCAGTTCTTGCATGTAAGGTGTTTATGTGCTTAGTCTGTTGTTTAGCTTAAGTGTCGTTAGGGTATGCTTAAATGTTTATATGACGTAGTTTGTTGTTTCATTTGGTTGATTGTTGTTAGTTTACCCTCGTTCTGTTTAGTTTAGTTTAGTTTAAGACATATCGAATGCTTCTGATTAATGTTTATGTTTATCTTTTACTTGTAGCATGCCTGTTTTAGTCTAAATCTATTCATGCTTAATCCTATTTTTTGGAACTTGTTTTGGTTTCATGTTTGGACAATTGGATGAATGATTTGAGCATGGGATTGATTGGACATTGCTGGTTGCTTATAGGTTCAATTATTTCAATTTGGTTTAGGCAGTTGCTATTTAGCAAAATGTATGTTAGTTTGAGTTAAACATTAGCCTGTTTCCTTTTGCCCTTTTAACTTAATCACTGCTGTAATCTATATCTAATCGAGTTATTAGCATATGGTGTAACTCTAATATGGTTTAGTCCATGATTTATTGATAAGTCAAGTTGACTGAGCAATATAAAAAAATTCCATCCATTACATGTCTATTATGATACCTCTAAGCCGCTAACAGATTTAAGTATAATATGAACTTGCCATTTTGTATAAACTAGCTTACTGCTGAATCTTTCAAACTGATGATAGCCTTAAAGGTCCCAAGAAATTTTCTTTTCTTATTTCTCACTTTTGTTTCAATGTAGTTTGTTTCAGTTTTTAGTGTTGTGGCTGTTCGATTTATGGTCAAGTAATCCTCGTTCTCTTTAGAATCTGCTTTCTTTTCTACTCTCATTAAATTTCATTTTTTCGATAATGTGAGGTTCATTTCTGCTCCCTGCTTTAATTTAGATTGTGTGAAGCATGATCCTATTTTCAGTTCTATGCATTTCTCCATTTTTTGTAGATTAGTTAAATCTTGTTAAATTAGAGAATTGGTTTGTCCTTTTCTATCTATGTGAAAAATGAGTTTTGTCGTTAACATATTGTGTCCTTTTCCTCAATTTATTGCGAATGCTAGTGCTGACAGTCCTTATAACTCGAAAGCTCATTCTTTACTTTATAGCTTTAAGAAAATAAATCTATCTTAAGAATCTATTAGCCTTCTCCCAGGAGCTTCTTTTCCTTAGCATGTTGTAAGATGTGTTCAAGTGTTAGCAGATTTCTTGAGCTGTGAAGGAAGGTTGTTGTTTGTGCCATTACGTTTGAGTCTTCTTTTGGTTTAGTGTCATGCCTCGTTCATGGTATTCTAGGTTAATAGGTTTTAATTAATTAGTTTTGGTTGTTAGATATAAAGGCTAGCATTGTTTCAGACTTTTCTGTCACTGTTCTGTTATGTTGTTAAAAAATTTAAAAAGAACATGTTCTGCTAACAATAAGGATGGTTACTTGATTTATCTTTCCCTTTTTTTTATTCATTTGAAATCATGTCATTGTTCTAATTCCTTTATCTCCCTTTCTTTTGCATGACCACACCGGAGCCGAAAAGTCCCACTTTGGGACTCAACGTCGCCGCAAGGCCTGAAACATACATCTACATCTCCTCCGGGCCCTTCGCTCACCCAAATACATCCCGGGCAGAATTTACAAGGGGCCAGAAATGGCGAACGTTCTATCACGACATTCCTTACTCACCAGCTATGAATATTATTTTCTGCCTCAGTTGCTTTGCAATTCGTTTTTTCAGTTAACGCCTACTTTGATGACTTGTCGTATGTCTTGACCTTTTTTTTATCATTCTCTGTTTCAGTGTTTAGCGAGACATGTAATTAGTATAATCCTAGTTGCCGACATTTCGCTTAATTAAGAAATGACCTCTCGCCTGAACATTTAAGACAATTAAGATACATGGTCCGGGTACAAAGATAAAAGAATTAGTAGCTGAGCAAAATGCTCTAATATATCTTAATCATTCCGGGACATCTAATCGACTTCAAATTGAAAGTTTCAGGTTAGCTAACTATTGAATTTAACTTTTTCAAAGTCACTTTTTTTTATTATTTATCAGGATAGGCGATTCATATTACCTTAAACTTCCAAAACTCTTTCATCGACTGTTAAACCATTAATTACAAGGTTTATTTACTTCACTGAATGTTTTACTATAAACCTCGAATTGAACACTTCTCTATGAAAGTTACCCTTTAAACACTTTGGCATAAAGTAGTTTAACATTAATTTCAGCCATAGCCTTAATTAATTGTAAGTCCGGTCGGTTAACCGTTGTTAATGGATCTTAAGGGGTGCCTAATACCTTCCCTTTAAGTTAGTTGAACCCTTACCTAGATTTTGATTTTGTAGACTTTAAAACGGAGTTAACTTTAGATAATTACTTTAATTAACTTTAGGTGTCCTAATTCACTATAAATAATTAGGTGGCGACTCTCTCTAGATTAATTAAACCCCGGAATTACCGGGATGTTGTAAACTATTTTGACTTTGGTTAAAATAGGGTATAACATTTCCCCCTTTTTCGAATGATGTATATGTAAATTGGTCTTTCATTTCTGTACATATAATGAAGTTTCACTTTTTCGAACTGTGCTCTTGTAGTCTGCCTTAACCGGCATACTTTTGCCATTTTTGTGAACAGATGTTCTGCCCCTTCTGGCATACTTCTAAGATGGAAGTAATTGTTTTTCCTAAAAATAAAAAAGATAATTAAAAAGTGACTCTTGTTCCAAAACATCTCGAATAAGTGCGACAGTTACTTCCAATTAATGTATTAATTGTTTTGATTTAAAAAAATAAAAATGGAAAGAAAAACTGAAAAATTCTTTGTATTTTTGTCAATAGTTGCGACAGTTACTCCAATTTAAATTTGAGTAACTGTTTTTGGTTTAAAAAATATAAAAAAAAAAAAAAAAACCCTGCAAAACTTGTTGTATCCTCATCCAATTGAAATCCAAAGAGCTTAATATGCAAAAGGCAAGCCAAATAATCGTGCCGCCTCCGGCATAAGTTTGCCCGTTGGGAACAGAAGTTCTGCCCCTTCCGGCATACTTCTAAATTCGAAGTAACAGTTTTTTTTTCGCTAGAAATAAAAAAAAAAAAAAAAAAAAGATAATGAAAAAGTGACTCTTATTCCCAATATCTCTAATAGATATTGCTACATTTACTTCCAATTGAAAATGTATTAATTCTTTTTTAAAAAAACAAAACTGAAAAACTCTTTTTATTTTTGTCAATAATTGCAACAGTTACTTCAATTCAAATTTCACTAGCTGTTTTGGTCTTTTTTTAGAAAAAACTGCAAAACTCCCTGTATCCTCATTCAATTGAAATCCAATCGTTTCAACAGTTATTCCAATTTAAAATCGACTAATTTGAACTTCTATATAAAGCCACACAGTTATGCCCACAACGACAAACTTTAATTCTTAGCACACTTACATTATGCCTCTTTCGGCATAAATTTTGTCACGTGGTTAGCACGTGTGCAGTTTAAAAAAAAAAATTGTTCAATATATATTTGCCCGCTCTTCCTGTAATTTACTTTTTATTTTCATTTGTTCACTTTAAAGCTGAAGAAGGCAGTTGCTTTGTCACGTTTCTATATCATCTTTATCAGTTTTTTCATTGATTTCTCTTAGTGGGGTTTCAATTTCATCTGTAAGTTATTAGTTACTATTTTATTATTTGTTGATAAGTTATTTCCTTCAATTGTTTGTGTCTGTATTTTATTTGAATAGGGTTTTCTGGTTTTTTTTTTCTTTTACGTTTTTCGTAATGCATTGTGTTAATGTATTTTTGTTAGTAATGTTTTTTATGTGTTTTGTTTTCCCTTTTTTTTCCTGATTGAATTTTATGTTTTGCTCATGTTAGTGTGCTAAATCATGAGACGTCAATTTGGACAAGTTGCTGACTATTATATTCCTCCGGAAGAGTGGACAGACACACGCATCAGTGCTGTATGGCGAGGGGATGAAAAGTTTGTTAAATTTGTTGAGAAATTTCTTACAAAAGAACAGTTGGTAATTTTGAAGAATCGTCCTTTTGGCAAATTTATGGAATTACATAATATAAAAATGTCGGGTATCTTGGTGAATTTTATGTTGTTGTCGGAAGTTCAGTGTCATGACCCAACCCCGTGGGCTATGACTAGTGCCCGACCTGGACACTCGCATACGTACCTGTTAGATATAGTCAAACTGAAGCTAAGATCAATATGGAAACTTTCAAAAGAACTCCAAAGGTTCATAACGTCATCATATATATATATATATATATATATATATATATATATATATATATATATATATATATATATCCAGATAACCTTTCTCCTGAGGAGTCACAACTGATCAAAACATAATATGATACGCAAGCCGACAAGGCTGCCACAATATATCAACATGATACGCAAGCCGACAAGGCTGCCAATACATATCGTCACCATACGCAAGCCGACAAGGCTTCCACTACAGACGAACATATCCATAGCACATCGTGTAGACACAGCTGAACAAAACTTACACACAACCCACACATATGTCTACAGACCTCTAAGAGTATCGATAGTGAAATATGATGGGACAGGGCCTCGCCGTACCCCTGGATAAACATATATATACATCAAAATATTTGTACCAAAAGTCTAGGCTCCGGAACAATGGAGCTCTCCAAGACAGCTGAGTGGAAATCCGAAGCTGGAGGATCGCCAAATCGAGTATCTGTACCTGCGGGCATGAAACGCAGCCCCCCGGAGAAAGGGGGTCAGTACGAGATATGTACTGAGTATATAAAGCATGAAATACAATAAAGAGGATCATGACTGAAATAGAGATCACAGGAGACAAGTATGACATTCAAAATACCAATACACTTGCCTTATGAAATGTAAATCATGTATATCAATATCATATATCATACCCGGCCCATTATGGGACTCGGTGAATAAAGTCATCACATCATCATATCATCATCATATATATATATATATATATATATATATATATATATATATATACCGTACTCGGCCCTCTAGTGAGGGACTCGGTGAACAATGCAGTGAAACTGTGCACGAAAACATACCCGGCCCGGGACTCGGTGAAAGATATATTGAGGCATGCACGAGCAGAGTAGTGAGCAACCCTATGCAAACTAAGTCATATCTGAGACTCGATAGAATAATCAAAATGAACTATCATTTGAAAATCAAAACGATAATCATATCAAGTACCCTTCGAATGTCACAATGGATTATATCAAATAGGATTTCTGGAATCATAGACACGTATCAAGACATAATAAAATAAGTTCTGCGAATCAAGAACATTAGCCATCCTAGTGTCTCTAAGAATAGGAGCTTCTTTGGAGTCATATACTCATCGTCTATTTGTTTTATAAAGATCATGCCAAAAAGAAAGAAGGGTTAGCTTTACATACCTTAAGTTGCCAATATAAACCCAAAACGAACTCGTCTTAATGCTGATGCTAATCCTATAACAAGGAAATACATGTATGACTTTAGATGGCTTTCGTATATCGTGTATATCAATTGATAATTTGATCCTAAAACAAAACACGTAGAATTTCCCCAATTTCATATATCTCAATAACAACCAAAATGACAAAAATAGATCTCAACAACACAACATATATATCCATAATGACCTCATAATACTTTATAATGATCGCCAAGCTTGAAGTAGGATCTGTACAACCCATGTCACCTTTTGTATGCTTCTTTCTTAACTTAATAACATTCTCAATAAGATAATGAAGTCATTTACTACAAATTCTATCAATAAATCATATGATTATAACGAGAAAGCAGCCCACAAAGTCAACTCTTTCCAAGTGACGATTTTATTCTCAAGTTTGAGTTTATTTCATCAATTCCCACAATTTAACCAAAATATCAATCACAATACCAACAACAATATCAGTAAATACATATTCAAATAGAATCAAATCCATCCTCAAATCACCTCCAAAACAGCCCAATATACATTCCTATACCGATACTTGTATACACTTCTTTGTTTTCGTATATACATAGTATAACAACAACAACTACAGCCAATCCCACGATATTCCAGCCCACAAAACAATTCATAACAACCACCAAACAGCCCACATGATAACAATAACAATTTATCCGATTTCCGATATAGTTTTCGTAATTCTTTTATCTAGCAACGTAGATACGACTCGGATAATTCAAATACATCTAGGAGAGAGGATTTATTACCTTATATGCAAAGAAGTACTCTTTTTCCACCTTACTTCACTTTGAAGAAAGCCCGGATTCAACAACGCGATAAAACAGAACAACGAGATCGAAGCGGTGCGCGAAATCCGCGTGTTGTTCTTGATGCGAATTACACGTTTCTGGCATTCTTGAGATAGAAAAACGCTGGTATTACTCTCCAAAAAGATAAAAATGTCGCTCTATTTTTAGAATGAAGGTGCGGTTTTGTGTTGCTTTATTTTGTGAAAGAAATATGTGTTTGTACGTTTTTCTCCACCCAAACTACCTTTCTCAAAGGAAAAAAAAAGGACCTAATACATATCAATCTTCATTTAGCCGTGGCCTCCACTCCCTCTCACCACCTTTCAAATATTATAATGATGCCACCCATTATAGTTAGTGCTTAGTCACTACATTCTTAGCCCCTATGGTGCCGTGTGGCAGAAAAAAGTAATGCCACTTCATCACTTCCACTAATTGTGTTTATTATTATTTCCACTACAATTTCCATTTAATCAATTGTACACATAATTAATTTCTTGATCTCAATTCACTTAAACATAAACCACTTTTAACATACTCCATATACTCATTATTATGCTCATATGACGTGGCTCTAGTCCATAGTCTCATTTGCCACACATAGAATCTTATTCCAGTCATTGTCGTCACACTTTTTCATCTTAAATTATTTCGGGACTTCATCCCTTGTATACACCAAGTTATTCGCTTCATGCTTGAGTATGATCAAATTCTCCAGGCTCGAGTAAATTTGCTCATGTTTGGAGGTTCAATTTCCTAATCCAAAAATACGGGGTATTATAGCTTGGACCGTATTTCCCTCAAATAAACGTTGAACCTAAATGAATTCAATTCACGTGACTTCTAATCCTTTCACTACATCTGTACCATCACTCTAACCACCTATGAGCTTGAGGGATAACCTCGCTTTCGTTACTAATGTCGTTTAACTCGCACGCTTTCCAACACACAAAAATACGGGATGTAACATTCAGTGTTCTGAAACAAATGAAATGCATTTTAATATACAAGATAAACTTGTGACATTTACAGACCAATCATTTAAGAGAGTCACTGGGTTATCAATTACTGAACCTCCTAGATCTTTCTATGCTAAATATAACAAAACCAATGGCAGTCGTCTTTTGAGAAGATATTTTGGTGTTAAAGATGGTAAAAAGAATTTGGAAATGAGGGATTTGAAGAATGTGATGAGTGCTGAAAATGTTGATTTTGAAGATGACCTTGATGCGGTGATGCTAGCAGAGGTATACATTCTTGGTCGTGTCTTATTGGGCGGTAGGATTGATAAGAAGGTATTATGGCAGCATATTGTTTACATAGAGGACAGTGAATTGTTTGAGCAGTTTAATTGAGGGTCTTTGTGTTTTGCTGAACTCCTGAGGTGTTTCAAATCAATATATAAGTAAGGGATAAACAGACATACCATTGATTATGGTGTTGTTGGTTTTGTTTATGGCTTTAGCGTTTGGGTTTGGTCTAGGTTCAATGACTATCGCAGAAAATATGTTGAAATTATTGGCGATTGTCGTGAACCCCTGATGTTGTCTTATGTCAGTAATAAATCTCCATATTTCAATGATGTCAAGAAATTGCTTGTATCCGAAGAGTACACGAGAGGAAAGGTAATGGTGTTTATTGCCCTTTACTTTTCGTGTCAACTTTTAATGTGGTTTTCTTTTTCTGTTTTGATGTAATTATTTTTTTTTTTATATAGATTTTATTTCAATAGCGAGGTAAAGGGGTGGTTGATGAATCTCCGGACAATTCAAGTGGTGATGGAAGTGAATTTGAAGATACCAATATTGCTGGCAAATCCACTGAAAGCTCTTCTCTAAAGCGTCGCATTGAGGTATTTCTCATCGTTCCTATCTATTTTTCCTCTAAAATTTTTGTTCTTTTTTTTTTCTCTTGAGTTTAATGCTTTGCTGTATTTATTTATTTTCACAGTTCCTGGAAAATGTTTGTGATGTTAAATTGGATAGGATTTTGAATAATCAACAGCAGGAGATGGTCCGGATGGATCAGCTGATTTCTGCTCTGCAAAAAGCAGGATTAAATTTTGAATCCCAAACTGCTCCTGATGCTAAAAATGTTCATCGACATGTTGATTCTCCTTGTCATGTTGAAAAGGGTAGACGCAAGAGTACGAGATCTGTTCGTAAAAGTGCTGCTGCTAAAAGGAAAACTAAACAAGCCAGGTCTTGTAAAAATGTTGAGCAATCTTCCGTTGGCCAACGAAGAAGATCGGTGCAGTCTCATGTTGGTGAAGATATTGCTGATATTGAACAGGCATTTTGGGATACTGAAACTGCCAATGGAGACGAGGGGGGCAACTCGTTTGGTGTTGATTTGTCTAATGTTGAGGCTGAAAGTAATCAAGAAATTCAGATGGAAGATGTGCAAGCCGTTTCTAGTGAAAGAACCTTTGATGAGACAGAGTTGGGAGGTAAAATCCGGTTTTACGAGAGAAGAAAATTACACAAGACAATACAAGATGTAGATGCTGCTCCTAATCCATGGCTTCCGGATGGTCCTCAATCTACAAATATGGCAGCTAATAGGGACAATGCATTTGAACATGTTTTTGGAGAAGGCCAAACAAATGTGACATGTCCTATGGAGACAGATGTTGAACAAGTTCAATCTCTAAATGCAACTGAAAACGTTGAGGCTGAATTGCCTTTGGTAATTTTACATTTATACTTTGTTGTTTTCTAAACCTAAGTTGCCTGGCACACTTTTCTGGCAGTTAACAGTTTGTGTGCTCTTTTTTTTGTTTTGCTTATGCAAATGATAGTTTTGCCCCTGCTAGCATAATCCTCCCTTTTATTTTAAACTCATGTTCTGCCTACTCCGGCATACTACCTTTTTTGCAAAGTTACATTTCTACCTACACCGGCATAATTTTACTTTTTGAAACTTAGCTCTTGCCCCTTCCGGCATACTTTCACATTTTATTTTGCAAACTCATGTTCTGCCTCCTCCGGCATACTCATCTATTTTAGAAAGTTATTTTCTGCCCACTCCGGCATAACTTTACTTTTTGAAACTTAAATCTTGCCCCTTCCGGCATACTTTTCCCTTTTTCAAGCATAAGGTTTGCCCCTTCCGGCATATTTTTCAAAACTTGTTGATAAATTTTCCTTTTTGGGAACCTAACTTCTGCCTGTTTTGACATAATTTTCAATTTTTTACCACTTGCACAATTTGTTAATTTTTTATGTTAATATTTTTGCTTCGATGATGGATGTTGTATTTCTTAATTTGTTACTTTATGTAGGTTGTTGTGGAGGAACAATTGGGTAGTGAAGAGTTTCGTGACGCCAATCGCATAGAATCCAATGTATCTCCACCGAAAGGACATATGCCTGAAAATCTAGAGCAAACTCAAGATGATGCTACGGTGGTTGCTGATAATCTCGAACGAGATTTATCTCCTGCCAGATGATAAGACAGAAGAAGGTGATACGTTGGTGTCGCCTCATGATGATGAATCTATTGTATCTCAAGCTGAAGTAAATGCAACCGAAAATGTTGAGGCTGAATTGCCTTCGGTAAATTTACATTTATACTTTGTTGTTTTCTAAACCTAAGTTGCCTGGCACGCTTTTCTGGCAGTTAACACTTTGTGTGCTCTTTTTTTGTTTTGCTTATGCAAATGATAGTTTTGCCCCTCCTGGCATAATCCCCCCTTTTATTTCAAACTCATGTTCTACCTACTCCAGCATACTACCTTTTTTGCAAAGTTACATTTCTGCCTACACCGGCATAATTTTACTTTTTGAAACTTAGCTCTTGCTCCTTCCGGTATACTTTCACATTTTATTTTGCAAACTCTTGTTCTGCCTCCTCCGGCATACTTATCTCTTTTGGAAAGTTATTTTCTGCCCACTCCGGCATACTTTTACTTTTTGAAACTTAAATCTTGCCCCTTCCGGCATCCTTTTCCCTTTTTCAAGCATAAGGTTTGCCCCTTCCGGCATATTGTTCAAAACTTGTTCATAAATTTTCCTTTTTGGGAACCTAACTCCTGCCTGTTTTGACATAATTTTCAATCTTTTACCACTTGCAGAATTTGTTAATTTTTTATGTTAATATTTTTGCTTCGATGATGGATGTTGTGTTTCTTAATTTTTTACTTTATGTAGGTTGTTGTGGAGGAACAATTGGGCGGTGAACAGTTTTGTGACGCCAATCGTGAAGAATCCAACGTATCTCCACCGAAAGGACATATGCCTCAAAATCTTGAGCATATAAGACGTGAAACACCTGAAGCTCAAGTTTCTAATGAGGGTGATGAACGCGTTGTTGTTCCTCATATTGGTGTTATGCCGAGCCTATTAAAGTGGTTGAGCCATTGAGGAGCGAACCAGCCAATGCAGACCCGATTCAAGTCAGTACTCCAAGGGAGTCTGCTCTTGTTGATGGAAAGGGTGATAACTCTCAAGGAATGGAGGATAATTTTCGATATGTATCCTTTAAAGATATTGCAAATGTTGCTTCTTCCGCTGTCAAAGAGAGTACTATTATTCAAACCCATCCTCTTGCTGAAGAAGAACCTATTGTTGAAGTGGCGGAAGTGCTATCTTCCTTGAAAACAAGGCGCTGGAGGAAAAGGAAAGCAGTGGTGATACCCCGGATCCCGGATGGATGCTATATTCAGCACGTAGTGATCTTCCTTTTGGGTCATGGAAGGACGAAAGTGACTGGAATGAAGAGTACAGAAGGACGTGCCCATTCCATTACATCAAAAGCAAAGTTGTTGTGAACTTTTGGAAAAAATTTATCAATCCTCGAAATCTTCCACCAAGTAACTTTCGACCTACTGGGTAAGTTGTTAGTTATGTGTGTGCTTTCATGCATTTTTCTTCCTTATTTTGGGTTTATGTTTTTTTCTTTTTCAGTCTTTTAAGTACAATCTCTGTATTTTTGCCCCTTCCGGCATACTTTTCCCTTTTTCAAGCATAAGGTTTGCCCCTTCCGGCATATTGTTCAAAACTTGTTCATAAATTTCCCTTTCTGTGAACCAAACTTCTGCCTGTATTTTTGTCATTTTTGTTCCCTTTTCTTTAATCAGGGCTGAAGACGAGGTAATGTATCCTTGGAAGTTGAACCAACTCAGTGAAGTTTATCAGTTGGGTGATTTTAAGCCAAAATATAGGATGTTTTTTTTTGGAGCTGTACCATGATGTCTATGCGCTTAATGATGAGGTTCGTGATTGTCTATTACTTTTTCTTTTCTTATTGTTCTATTAGTTATTGCTTCTTGCTTCCTTTTTTTTTTGTTTATCGCTGAATCGCTATTTTATTTTTTTTTTTTTTTTTTGCTTAACACAGCATATTGATGTGATGCTATATTATTTGAGGAAGAAAATGATGTATCATCCTCCAGCTGCCAATGCTGTTAAGTAGACAACCGTAGATATGATGTTTGTTCAGCTTGTGCAATTTGACATCAATAAATACTACGAAGACCCGGTTAATTACCACTGGTTTGCTGGCGGTAGTGATGATGCATTTTTGCTGAGTAATATTGTGTATGGGCGAAGAGGAAAATGTTGTATATCATGGGAGAATATCGACAAGGTATTAATTCCTATTCGCCCAAGATATGATGATCCTAAAGCAATTTCTCACTATGTACTTGCTGTTTTCATGATTGATGAGCGTAAATTGGTAGTTTATAACTCACTCAATCATAATGATGATCATTTGGTTCGCATTGTCGAGGCCTACTGTGGTATGATCCCTAAGTTGTTGATGGTCAATGATTTTCAATTATTCAGGCCATCATACAATAACTTCAGTAATCTAACATATACCTCGGCTGCCTGTCCAAAGCAAGGATCGTCCGTTTCATTCTTATATTTTTTTTATCTTTTTCCATTGTTTTTTGTTGATTTTTATTTTTTTTATTGTTTTTGCTTTTCTGTTGTTCTAAAACATCTCTCTTTTATGACTTTCAGAGATTATAATTGTGGTCGTTTTTTTATCAAGTTTGCTGATATGCTGATTAGCTGTCAAAATCCTGCTGATTGGGATGGTTCTGGTTTGATGGACTACATGAAAGAGTGGTCAATCAATTTGGTTTGTCATGCGAAAGATAAGCTGAAAATGGGTTATGACACGCCACCAGATATAGCAGGAAGTGATTATCATAAGCATAACGATATGGAGTGTGAGTATGACATGAAAAAGAGAGCAAGATCTGTGAAGAAAGCAAAAAAAATAGTTTGTTTTAGTTGAGCAAGATCTGTGAAGAAAGGAAAAAAATAGTTTGTCTTAGTTATTTTTGCACTATGTAATTTTTTCTTTCGTGCGCCCTTGTGTTTTTTGCAAATGTTATAAGATTGTACAGTTTGTTTGTGTTATAAATTTTAACTTTAAGCCCCTTTGTAATTTGATGGTGTTCATTTTTAATCTCAACTTCTCTGTTCATAAAAGCTGTTATTTTGTTGAAAATCCAAGTTATACCCTTTCCATCACAACTTCATGGTTGTTATGTAATAGAGGTTTGCCGGGGTCGGCATAGTTTCTCATTATGTAAATAGAAGTTCTGCCCATTCCGATAGAATTTAAGTTCAGAAAACTTGCCATAACCAGCAACAAAGACAAACCCTTTGAAGTTATTGACCAGCCAAAATGCATTTATTGGGGATTATTTGTGACGGAAAGCTGTTATTTTGTTGAAAACCAAATTTATGGTGGTTATTTAATAGGAGTTTGCCGGGGTCGGCATAGTTTCTCATTTTATGAACAGAAGTTCCACCCTTTCCGGCAGAAATTAAGTTCAGAGAACTTGCTACAACCAACAACAAAGACAAAACCTTTTAACTTTTTTGAATAGTCAGAACGCATTTTATTGGGATTAGTTGAGACGCCATAATTGTTGTTTTAGTATGAATGAATTTTTATTTTTAGTCTATGTTGTTGTTTTTTTTTTTTTTCCTCTCCAATATTTGTATGAATGAAATTTTGCTATGAATGAACGAAATATTTTACTTAGTGTTAATTGTATTGTGCTGAATGTTTTATCCAATTTTCCAGCATTTTAAAATATTTTATAAACAACAAAGCACATAAGTATGCCCGTAACGGCATACTTATTTATTTTGTAAGCGGAAGACCTACCGGTTCTGGCATAAATGTAAAACATGAAAACAATAGAGAGAAACAATATTGTTAAGTCCCAAGGCATACATCTATTAAACTTACCACGATGTAGTCTTTGAGATACCAATTTTGTTTTCCCGGCAAAAACTGTTATACCTGCCACAAGAGGCATAAATTATAAAACTGAATAATTAAAGTTGATGATTTTTTTCTTTTTCCTCAATTTTTTATGATACAGAATTGTAGATTTCATGTAGGGACATTTATCTCTTGCTATTATATAGTTTTTTATTATCAGCAACAAGAAGATAACAACTTAGTAAAAGAAAATAATAAAAGAAAGAATGGACAAAAGAATAAATGTGTGATAAGATGCTTGAAGTCTCAGTCTTAGTAATACCAAAGTTTTGCCATTTCTTTCAGGCAGAGTGTGCATTATGCGTCAAGAATCATAAGATAAATTCATATAAACCATGTATAAGAGTGTGATGTTACGATGACAATTTCCTCTTCCTGTATCTTCTTGAATATGGATTGAGAGCTGAACTGTGGTTACAGGTTGCTCTAGTGTGTCCAAAGAACTTGCATCAACCACATCTGTATGTGTACTTTGCCGATTCTCTTCTTGGGCGATATTTTTTTGTTTGTTTTCTTCCAGGTCTTATTTTAACATCAGGTGGCGTTATTTTAATATCCATAATGTTTTGTGGAATAATCCACGAGTCTTGATTTCCAACTGATATATTTCACCTTTGTATATCTCATGGCAGGCTTGTTTCTTGAACCAGTCCGCACAGTATGTAGATTTTGGCAAACTTCTTTTGTCTCTAACTGCCATGGCATGTGTGCACGGTAACTCGTCAGTTTGGAACTCCAAGCACTCACAAGTCATATTCTTCAGGTCTACATTGTATTGATATCCTTCATCTTTCACAACAAATTTGACGGGAGTTATGTTTTCTACCTGTGGAAATTGACAATATAAATGAGTGATATTTTTTGTGGCAATTTTCAGATTATGTGAGAGTTATGCCCTTTCCGGCATACATCCTGTACAGTGAAAATAAGAGTCTGTCCCTTCCAATAGAACTAAGTATAAAATAGGGTCATAGTTGTTCCTTTGTCCAGCATAACTTTTGTGTTTGGTTAATTTTAAACTATACATTGCTCATAAAACTAAGATTGAAGTGTGTGTTGGTAAAATCTACTTACTTTCATTGTGAGCATAAAAACAGTGTCATAGTTATGCCCTTACCGGCATAATTCCATGCTAGTTAAAATAAGAGTCTGCCCCTTCCGGCAGTACGAAGTATAAAAATAGGGTCATAGTTCTTCCTTTATCCAGCATAACTTTTCTGTTTGGTTAAAATTAAACTATGCATTGCTCACCAAACTAATATTGATGTGTGTGTTGGTAAAATGTACTTACTTTCACTGTGAAGCCTCTACTTATCTTTTCAAGCAGAATCTTTTCAGCCCAACATGTCAGGTCATGGGACGGTCCTGTTGCATCCAATTTTCTCTGGTAAAACCAATTTTGCAGCTTGTTCTGGATGTAATCAATACATGCCATTATTGGCAACTCCCTTGCTTTCCTCAATACAGAATTCATTGTCTCGACATTGTTTGTTGTGAGCATGCCGTAACGCTTGTTGGTGTGGAATGAACGTGCCCATCTTTCCGGTGGTTCTTCTTCTATGTATTCTGCAGCTTTTGGGTCGATTTGTTGTATCTGTGACATATAGGTATGAAACTCTGCCTGTTTGTAGGTAGTTGCTGCATTGTAGAACAATGATAGGATCGCTTCGGATGGGAAATATTTCTGCAAGTTCTTCTCCATGTGGTAGAGGCATATTCCATGCTGGGTATCTGGATACATTTCTTTGATTGCAGTTGCAATTGATGCGTGGCGATCGGAAAGAATTGATAGGTCTTTACGCGTGCCAAACACCTTTTTCACGTGTCTGAAGAACCACCTGTAGGATTCATTATTCTCAAAGTCTGCAATACCAAATGCGAGAGGAAATATGCTGTTGTTTCCATCTTTTGCTACTGCTATCATGAGCACACTGCAGTATTTTGATTTCAAGAAGGTTGCATCCACTATCATTACTGGTCTGCAGTGTTTCCAACCCTCAATTGATGTTCCATAAGCGAAAAAAGCATACTTAAACTTATTGTCAGCGGTCCATTTGATGTTAGCAACTGTTCCAGGATTTCTTAATTTCATCATGTGAAGATATTGCGGTAGAAGTGTGTAGTCATTTTCTGGGCTTCCTCTTATGACATTATAAGCTTGTTGGAGGGAACGCCATGCTTTGTGGTAACCAATGTGCAAGCCATATCTGCTTCTCATTTCTTCAATGACAAATTTAGGTGTTATCTCTTGTAGTGTATGGCGTACTAGGTCTGTAATGTATTCCGCTATGACTTTTGAAGTTGCATTCCTCATGTCAGAGGTGATGAAATTTATTGAACAACTATGTCTCTTTTCAAAGTTAACTACTTTGAAAAGTTCTGATCCTCTGAACCTTGAACTGTGGAAACGTCAACACATCTGATGTAATACCATTGTTTGCATGACTTTTCTACCTTGTACTGTTGATGACGAGTAATTGCAATGTTATTCATGCACTTTTTCACGGTATCTTTGTCTTTGAATAAAATGCCAACTTCTATTTGATCAATCGATGCACTAGGTGTCAAAATTTGTGTATCATTTTGTATCCTCTTCCTCTTTAGTGTCATTCTTTTGTTGCATGGCTGTGTTTGTGTCTCTTCAACTATCATGCTCGGAGTAAGTGATACAACATTCATTGAAGTTGGATGCTGAGAAAGGTCATTGTTTACAACTTGCTCAATGTTAAGCGGTTGCCATTGTAGCTGCTGAGGTGTCTGGTTAGGAGTTACTATCTCGCTCTGCTCATGTGGAATCCCAAGGTTATGTCCAATAGGGCTGTGTTGTTCGTCATCCAATCCAACTTCAGACATGTCTTCTTCATAAGCAATGCAGAGTTGTCTATCAATTTCCTCTCTGGTTTGTCCTTCTGTCGTAAAGATAGAGTCATTATGATGTTCTTGTAATGGGTTGTTCTCCGCATCAGCTGAATTGAACTCTAATATGAAACGGGAATTTTTGAAGTTGTCATTGTTGTTGAGCAAGTACAAGCAAGTGTGAAGATCAATGTCGTTTGTTACACGCATCCCTTTGGATGTTTTCTCACTAGTGTCAAACCATGTGTTGGCCACTTTTTGCTGAGTATCTTGTGTATGCCCCGCAAATATCTGTTGAGTGTGTTACGCCCTATTTTGAATGAGTCCAATATAGTTTGCAACTTCACGGTTCTTCTAACTGGTTTTAAAAGGGTTAGAGTCGCCACCTAATTTTTAAGGAAAAATAGGAAACCTATATGTATTTGTGTGTCTACTCCATTTTTAGTCCACGAAACCTATAAGATTCTAGATAAGGTTTTTATTTACTCCGAGGGGAAGGTATTAAGCATCTTTCAGAGCCTGCCCAAAGACAGTCCTTAGACTTAGTTTAACTGAACACTAAAGGGGGATTATCTATCTGTTTATCATTATTATTACTTGTTTTCAAAATGTTATAACTTCATGAAAAGCTACACTAGGTGATAATATCCTAAGTATATACAGTGTATAAAAATATATTTATATCAAGTATTAATAAAGAATGTATAGTAAAAAAAGAATATATAAAAGAGTATAAAGAGAATGTACCTCGTAAGTATAAAAGTATATCTGTTAGTACAAAGAGTGTATATTTATATGTTAGTGTAAAGAATGTGTAATTATATTAAGAATATAAAAAAAATGTAAGACTATGTAAAAATAAATATATCAAGGATATAAAGAATGTGCGTCTATGTAATGTGCGTCTATGTATATTAAAAGAATGTATGTATATTAAACATATAAAGAACATATTTCAAGTGTAAAAGAGTGTGCGTCAAACCTAAAACGTAAGGTATGTTAGTGCATAAAGAATGTAAAAATAATTTACGAATATTCATTGGTGTAAAGATTTTATATAACGAAATTATTCAGAAAAGTGAAGTTTATTTGACTTGTTTCTACCGTTTAGTTAAACAGAGTTTTTGTTTAATGAATATCCTATCAAAAGAATAAGGAACAAAATAATTGTAAAAAGTATTGGTAAAAAATAAGTATAAGGGATCGTGGATAAAAAATGAGTGAAAATGTGTAATACCTCTAAAGAATAAAAGATTTGTAAACGGACGACTTTATATTTGCCTAGCGTCAAAATGTGGATTTTAACTTAATTAAAATATGTATTAGTGTACACGAAACAATATAAAATGTAAGTTGTATTAAGAGTGTATGAAGAATATAAAATAAAGGATGGACTAGTATTTTTGCCTAAACGTCAAAAGTGTGAATTTATTTAACAAAGTATTTATACCAAGTCAATTTAATACAGTTATGAAAGTATTGACGGCCTAAGTCTTGCCTAAAGCGAACGACAATTTTAAGTTTAACAAACAAGGCGACAAGTAAATAAATATATCAACCCGTCATTCCAAAAAATAAAGTTTCCACTATACTATGAGTTTATGTTTTGTATAGTTATAAAAAAAATGTGGAAAGTAAATACAAACAGTGATTCGATAAAGTCTTTGGGTTCCTTCCGAGTGTCGTCTTCGGGATGTATCTCCGGGTACCTGTATAAACACTTAGTAAAAATATTAGTAAGAGAATAAATAACTATCGGATGAATTAAAAAAATAATGAATAAACTTAAAATAAAAAACCCGTCTTTTGTACATGGGAGGCCTTGGAAATCGACGGAAATTTCTTCATCGGCCATTTGGGTTTGGTATTCGCCCAAATGAGTTTAGATAAACAATGAAAAGGGTAAAAGTGTCAACAACAATCCCGTTCGCCGCCAGAATAGTATTATCCGGGCACAAAACCAACATGTATTTAGTAAAAAAAAAAATGTAAAATCAGTACAACGAGTAGAAATACGTGCAAACAGTAGCTAGTGAAGTTGTTAGCAGTGAACCATCACAACAAATAACCCAACGATAACAAACATTAGCAGAACTAGAAATATACTACAAAATATAACTAAAGAACACAAATGCAACAAAGCAGTAGAAGGATTGGTTTATCAACGAGCAAGATGGAGCATAACATGGCAGCAACAATACCCATAAAATTCTTGTAAGAAATCAGTCCAAAAAACATAGCACAAATAGATACACATACGGTAATATATGGAAAAAAAAATGTAGAATAGGGGGGTTGTTGGAGAAGACGAGGTGGGCTGTTCAGTGGTGGTAGGGACGGAGAACGGAGGGCGCGGTGCGCTGGTGGAGTTGTTGTTCACCGGAGATGGTGGTTCGTCGGAGCTGGGTGGTGGCGCTGGTTTGGGTCGTTGATGGCGATGAAACAGTGCGGGAAGAAGAGGGGAAAGGGAATGGGGGTTGCGTGTTGGTGGTCGCGTGGCTGCTCCGGTTCACCGGAGCTAGAAGCTCCTCGCCGGAGCAGTTGATTGGAGCGACGCGAGGAGAAACAGAGGTGTGAGGGCAGTGGGAGATGGAGAACGAAAGGGGGCTGTGCGGTGGTTGTCGTTTGGTTGCGTCGCCGGAGCTCCGAGCTCCGGCGTGGTGGCGGCGGTGGCGGCTGGAAAGAGAAGTGAGGGGAGAGAAAAAATGTTTAGGTTTTTTAGAAGAGGCAGGAGTTAAAATTCTGAAAATTAGAGTGTCAAAAATAGAAATGCCCCCTCGCATTTACTTATAATATAAAATGACCCCATTTATTATCCAAAAAATAAAAGAGTGCACCCCTTTGTCCCCTCAATGCTTATTTTAATCCTTGGGTTATTGTCCAATGGGAATTTCATCCTTTTAACCAATGTATAAAAATTTATTAATCAATGGATTAAGAACCCAACCCATCACCTCAAATGTCAACTTTTAAAAAAGTGACGAGACCTTGACTTGATCGAATTTTCGCGCTGTGTTTAAAATTAATTGCTCTGATTTTCTCTGCACTGACGGACTGTACTAAAATATAGTTAATTAATACATGTGTAAGTATAAAAATGTAATTATTAATGTATAAGATATGAAAATGTATTGCTATAAAATAAAGAGACCATTATTAATTGCACAAAATGATAGTATTACGCTGTACATGTGCAAAATAATGATTCTTGAAAAAATGACAATAAATTGATAAAATTCCTAAAATAAGGATAATCATCAATAAATTGTCGAAAAATGTAAAAATGTGTAAAAAGTGTATTTCGCGCTCTTTAACGAATCAGCCCCCCCCCCCCCCCCCCCCAAACGTTAATTTTCAGCACGTCGAGCCAAAATTAGGTGTCAACAGAGTGAATTGTTGAAAATTTACACCATCATTGACAAGTATTAGCTTGGTTTCATGATTAACATAATTGTAGGCGGCGTCCCATTTGCCGTTGAAGGCTACGTAGATGCATCTTGGTGTCATTTTGTAACTACCCGTAAACTTGAACTAGGTGTGAATATATAAAAATCTAGTGTTAAGATGATATTTTATCTATATGAATCCATTCTTGAGGAATTCGGGTGGAGGATGGTCGTTTTGAAGTCAAACCAACTAGTGAAGTTCTTAAGGGCTCTTAAATTCGCCTAAGTTTTGGTAGGTCTGTCGTCTGAGCGATTTTTATGAAAATGTGTTGCGAATTTGGAAACACTTCCTTGATAAAAGTTGTAGATCTTTGAAATATCTTTTCAACGGTAGGTCGCCCAGCCCAAACAAAGTTGCGTACAAACGGTTATGCCCGTTTTACTGAAACCTGTCTTCGCTGGAAATTTTGCCTGTGTTACGGTGAGACGTTACGGACCGTAACACGTGTTACTGGCCGTAACATGAACCGTAACGTCTCAAAAATTTCCAGAAACTCTCTGGAAATTTCCACTAAGGGACGGTCTAAAGGACGGTCCGTAACAGGAAGGACGGTCCGTCCTTCAGAGGCGTCGTTTGGCCCGTTTTCACCAGAAAAATATAAATAAGACCCTTGTTTTGTTTATTCCTCCACTTCCTAAACAACCCTAAGGACGAAAATGATTCCCCCAAGTCTTCAAATCAAAGGTAAGGGCATCCTTAACATTACTAAATCATTCTAACATCAAACCCATGATTCTTAACATGATTTTTGTGACCAAAACCTAGGGTTTGCAACATAAGTCTTCCCAAAGTGATTCAAGCTAGGGTTTGGGTGTTCTTCATTAGAAAAGTGATTTGTTAAACCTTGTTTAACAAATTAAGGTATGTCTCTCTTTTAAAAACCTTATTATGGATATATGTCTTTTTCTCGAAAGTTCTTTATTGAATAAAAAGGGTGAACTTCTCATACAAAACCCTAATGTATGTCTCTTTAAAAATAAAATCTTTTTTGAATATAAAGGTAATTTATATGTCTCTTTTGCAAACTCTCTTGAAAGATCGATTCTTTATAAAATCATGTTTTGAATGATATGATGAATTAGTTTTACAATCTTGAAATCTATTATAGGTTTGATTAATGATAAATGGTGATGTGATTACCTTGGGATGAATTGTAATTCGGCTTTTATGCTATGAACTCTGTGGATGTGATTTTGCCTAGCCATTCGGGAGGATGAGTGGTCACCGGGGATTTCATATTCCGGTGTGCTTACGCCTAGCCATTCGGGAGGACGAGTGGTCACTGGGGATTTCATATTCCGGTGTGCTTACGCCTAGCCATTCGGGATGATGAGTGGTCACCGAGGATTTCATATTTCGGTGTGTTTATGCCTAGCCATTCGGGAGGATGAGTGGTCACCGAGGATTTCATATTTCGGTGTGTTTATGCCTAGCCATTCGGGAGGATGAGTGGTCACCGAGGATTTTATAATCCGGTGTGGTGCGCTTTGACAAGGGAACCCTATGGTCATCCCCTCGATGTGATTGATTCTTGGGCCTGTATTGACATGTGTGATATTCGTATTCTCTCATGGAACTGTTGTTGACAATCATGATCAATTTGAAAGGCATAATTGAAAGTTGTAACTTGACAAAAGACTTTATAATCGATTTTAATAATTCTTATTGAGATACACATGCTGAATACCTGTTTTCATATTGGCTAATGGCTTTGTAAACTGTTTAACAAATGATATTAAGAATCACAAAGTGGAATGACTGTTTTTATACTATCCTTTCAGAACTGATTTCTTTATGTATTATTATATTTTATTTTTACAATACTTGTTGTCCCCGAGGCACTCACTGAGTACGAAAGTACTCAGGCATACCATTATTGTTTTTTATGGTATGTTAGGTAACAGAGAAGAGCAGGTTCGTGATACTCTCGACGCTTAGGAGAACTTGCTGTTGTTGTTGATTTGGTGAGCCCACATCCTTGTTAGTGGGACACTTCCTGTTTCTTTTATTGTTCTAGATTTCCGGGCTGCGTCCCGAAGTTAGACGATTGTTGTGTCTCTCAGAAGCTCCATAGATAGTTGTCAGAATTGTGGGTAGATTATCAAAAGTCTCGTACGACTTAATGGGTGTTTGCCACGTTTTAGACTATTACTTATAAAGACTTTCGCTGATTTAATTCATGTATTCATGATTTGTTACATTTAATTTATAAACTGTTGGAGGCGAATGTTGAACCTGGCGGGTTCAAGTATCATTATTGTGTTGCTTAGGTTCTTCCGATGTTGTTCATGACGTCGGATGCCGGTCACGTCTAGGGTGGGTTTTGGGGCGTGACACATTTTTTTGTTAAACTTCCTGCATAAAGAGAGATTCACTTGAGAAAAAACCAAAATGAAATGTATTTAAGTTGTTATCTTTGAAAATTTAAGTTCTGCCCTTCCCAGCAGACTTTGTATGTAAAGTCATGAAGTATGCCTGAAACGGCATACTCTACCATTTTGTAAACAGAAGTTCTGCCGCTACCAGCATTCTTCAAAAATGGAGTAACTGTTTCTACAACAGTTATTCCAATGAAATTGCAACAGTTATTTTCATGAAACTGAAAAACCTCCTCTGTCTTTATCCAATTTAAATCAAATCCATGCAACAGTTATTCCAATTTAAAATGGATTAATTTATACTTCTATATAAACCAACACAACTTCTGGAAGAAGGAAAAAAAACACTTTACTTCTGAAAACCAGATATAATCACATACAAAATGAACCAAAATCAACATATTGTACATGTTAATGGTGGCCACGGGCAAGCACATGAACATGTCCATCTTCATAACCAAATCCATCCTAATATTGCAAATTTTCAAATTACTCATGAAATTGCTGATATCAAAAGAGACATAGATTTTCAGAAGGCTCTTTATAGTGCTCTAAGTAGAGAAAATGATGATCTGCGAAGAGAATTACGATTTGTAAGGCAGAGGTTATTCCAGCACACTGGCCAAATTGACGATGGGGCAATTTGGAATGGGTACACATGAAATTAGAACTGATGATGGTAGTTTGGTACTTATGAAGTTAGGATTTTATGTTTTGTGGACATATATGTATTTAAATGTATGTTAATGAAGTGTAAGTTTCTTTAGGTTTGTAGAATTTTACTTTAATGGCTTCTAAACAGAAGTATTGCCTTTTCCGGCATACTTGTTCAGAAGTTTGTTTAGAACTTTGCCTGTAACGGCATACTCTACTACTTTGTAAATTGTACTTTTTCCTCCTCCGGCATAAGTACTTTTTGTTTTGCTTAACATAATGCAGTAACTGTTTTTGGTTAAAAAAAAAATGAAAACCTCTTCTACCTTCATCCAATTTAAATCAAATGTCTGCAACAGTTATTCCAATTAGAGGATTGACGTAATTGGACTAATTTATACTTCTATATAAACCAGAAATTTTGCCTCCTCCGGCATAAGCACTTTTTGTTTTGCTGATAATAATGCAGTAACTGTTTTTGGTTAAAAAAAATAAAAAAAAAATGAAAACCTCCTCTACCTTCATCCAATTTAAATCAAATGCCTGCAACAGTTATTCCAATTAGAGGATTGACGCAACTGGACTAATTTATACTTCTATATAAACCAGAACTTTTGCCCTCTCCGGCATACTTGTTATGAAATTGGTTCAGAACATTGCCGGTAACGGCATACTCTACTCTTTTGTAAATTGAACTTTTGCCTCCTCCGGCATAAACACTTTTTGTTTTGATGATGATAATGCAGTAACTGTATTTGGTTAAAAAAAAATGAAAACCTCCTCTACCTTCATCCAATTTAAATCAAATGCCTGCAACAGTTATTCCAATTAGAGGATTGACGCAACTGGACTAATTTATACTTCTATATAAACCAGAACTTTTGTCTTCTCCGGCATACTTGTTATGAAATTGGTTCAGAACATTTCCGGTAACGGCATACTATACTCTTTTGTAAATTGAACTTTTGCCTCCTCCGGCATACTTGTTCTAAATTTGTACACAGTTTACCTTAATTCAAGTTTAAATCGATAAGCATTGCCTGATTTAAATTGAATTTACTATAATTACAATTTCAAGTAAATAAGCATTGTATACTAATTTAATTAAGGTATAAAGTAATTAAAATCAGAACAAAGCAATAAATCCAATCAATTCTATTTTACTGATTAATTTTATCATGCGCAATGTTCAATCTGAGTTGTATGTCATCTGTTTCTTAATAATCAGGTCGTAGAAGATGATTTTTTTCAAATATTAACAATCTAAACTCAATAAAATCGTTAAATAGAGTTGAATTAAGATTTGTACCTTTTACTGATGTTGTAGCAGCAAAATCAATTGAGAAATCCGGCTTGAAACAACGATTTGAATAATGTGAAAAATTGGGAACGAAGTTGGGCTGGGTTAATGATATGAAAGAAGGGAAGGATTTGAGAATAACGATATTTGTTTTTATATGTAACGGTTAGGGGTAGTAATATCTTTTTACTATGTTGCTTTTGCTCGGAAGGGCAATAATTAAAGACCATCATTTTGAGGGGAAAAATCTAAAGACCAGCCCAAAAGAGGGGCATTCGCGCCAATTGCCCTTGCTACAGCAAGAGTGCAGCGAGCAAAGCTGTGTAGCTGATTTGTCCAAGGATAAATTTCTAGGAAATTACACCCAATGATCTTGGAAATGATTGGTCTTGAACTTTTGATCTTCCGTTGCCTTACGTGAAAACCTTCACAGTCAAGTCAAAAGTTTTGTCGATAGGCTAAAACTTGTTAGACTTAAATAGGCAAGCAGGATCAAAAGTTCAAGATCACCCACTTCCAAGGTTATTCTTGTAAATCACCCATATAGTTTGTACAATATATAAGCAAAATTTCGGAGGTTGTAGGGGCTCTTCTCTGGATATGTAGAAACACAAGTTGAAGGAGTAGCACACAACAACAATAATTTGGAGACTTCAACGCCTAGTTTTTTTTTTCCATCTTAATTCTACAATTTCTTATTTCTGGGGTTATTGAATCCAAGTTTGAATGTTGAATTTCTTATATCTTTTTGACAGATTAATTTATCAATGTTGAATTATTTATTCATATCTTGTGCTTAATTATTTGATTGTTGGTAAAAAAAATTAAATATATATGAATCTTGAATTGAACTTGAAAAAGGAATTCTTGTTTGCAATAGGATTGGATAGAGCACATTTTTTAACCTAGGGATTAGACTTCAATTGTGGACACAAGTTGAAGCGTGATGAGTTCTAGTGAGGAGAAGGGATGTGGCTTCAAAGAGAGAGTTAAGCCCAAGTTGTTACCATGGCCTCCAACCATGGGCACAATTTGACTATGAAATTTTATAGAGTGAAGGGAAAGAGGAGGCATGAGCCAACCGTGGCAGGGATCTCCTAACCGTTGCCATGGTCAACCCTTGAGGACCATCAGTCAGTGATTAGTTGTGGTAACGATAGCGCAACCGTGGTCACGGTTAGTCTCAAGCCTATAAAAGCCAAAATGTTGGGGAGAGAGATATATTCTTACCATTTCTTTTGCAAGGTTTGAGTTTAGAGGAGGAGGAGTGACTCCACCATAAATGCACACTAAAGTAAGTATTTATTGAAGATTTTTTACAATTTCCTTTCATTAAATACATGTATTGACATCTTAACTACTTGAAATTCAAGTTCTTTCAAGGATTCTCAAAACTGCTCAAGAACTCTAGTTTTGAAAAATTATGGTTCATCAAGTGAGGTAAATACCTGACTTAAGGAACGGATGTAATAAAGAAGAATGAATTTGGATAGTTTGATGCCAATTTGTAAACCCGAAAATGGATCATGTTGAATTGTTTGAACTGGATTGATGGAGTTCAATTGTCCATATTTTAGATTAATATCATTGACGTGGTGGATGTACAAAAATTAGGGTTAGTTTCGTGTGGAAAAACTTAACCTAACACGGTCAATTTTGAAGAATTACCAACCAAAATCTGATTGGTGTGGCAGCAAACAAATGATTAGTGACGATAAAAACCGATCGCTCCATTGGTTAATTGGTGAGAAGAAAATGAAAAGGTTTGTACATAGACGATGGAGCATATTCTACCACTCTATGTTTCTCAAACTCGGGTGCGGGTGTTGAATACGAGTACTGGTCTAGAGGTTGAATTCGGCATGATCTAAATTTTAAGACTTGTGGGTACGGATCCAGGTAGGAAAACGGGTATGGGATTCGGAAAAAAATAATTCAAAATTCTAAGAATATAGCTACAAAAATATGCTTAGATTATGAGAGATATTTTGTGAAACTTATATGTAATTTGTATTCCATTCAGGCAGTTAGAATTCTAGATTGCATTCTCCGGTCTGGACAATATTTCATCCATTCTCTACAATTCACACAACAAAGTGGCAAACTAAATATTAAAAACATATAAAAGCATAACAAAGATGACTAAAATAATTTTACATAAAGCCTAAGAAAATTTATTTTTTGTTCAAGAGTTGCACAACTCTTGATCTTACTCCACATTTTTGCCCCTTCAGTAATCAAGATACAAAACATAACTTTATAAAGTAAATGAGATTAAGATAATCCAACTTAAACAAAGTAAAATCTTAAATCTAATAAGTTTAAGACATCAACAGAGAGACACATGTTCAAAAAGACTTGTACGTAGAATTAAGTCATGTTCAAAAAGACTTATACACACTTCATGCCATGTTAAAAAAGACATAAAGAGAGAGTCGAGTCATATTCAAATGAGCTTTCTTCTTCAATATCTTCAACTTCCTCCAAATTTTCAAATTCTTCTCCAAAGACCACCACTTCTAATTGAGGTTCCTTTGTCGAGAGCTCAAGTAAACCATTAGAAGTCTCATCAATATCAAAATAATTTCCACCTAAAACAACATGAAAATGAATATAATAGATATGTTTCAAAGGAAAAAATTTATCATACAATATGTTATTCAAGAAATTGTACAGATACCCAAATCCAATACCTGTTCGGACCATTTTTATATTTTTCTTTTGTTGCAAGAGAGCAAACGTATATTATAATGTATACATATCAAATCTCCGGCTCATGAAGTTGATAATTTGTTTATCTTGATATTGTGAATAATATAATAAGTGCTCCAATTTCTTTTACAACAAGAGGAAGAAGCCAATTGCGAAAGCAATTTGGAAGCCAAATTTTATAAAAATGGAGCTGAAGCATCATGATTCGTCCGCCAAGAAAGAGGTTCCTTATACCTCATAACCTCAATAACACGAGGCTCGCCAAAATAATTATTGTCACCACAAAATTCTCCCTATTACAAAGAAATTTCATCTGAATTTTAAAAATATTTTTGAAAGCATTTTACCCTATTCAAAGAAATCTCACTATCTTCATTAACATGGTTGCCTTCAAATTTATTTTCCCCATTGAGCCATATTTCATGATAGTACTTTGGAACCAAAGAATGTGTGATACAAGGCAACAGGCATTACTTTTGTTCCACCTAGCCATAAGAATTCCTTGAATTATATCAAATAGATCCGATTGACCGGTAAGAAGATCCTTCCCCTCATGCTCAAAAATAATTTTCTCAACTTTGTCGATCATTGTGTCCCACATGTCATAAATAAGGTGCAACTTTAGACAATCAAGATCGACACTTCTGAGCATAGATATGATTGGTTGCGTAAACTTTAAAAAGAAGTCAACATTATCCCACCATTCATCATCCATTATAAGAGATTCAATTTCACGTGTTATCTCCCTTATAGTGCTTCCATCCATTTTCCATCACCATTTTCTCTAAAAACGACTTCACTTTATGAACGCGAGTAGCCTTGTTAATATGTGAAGCAAATCTTGTTTCGGAAACTCTTAAACAACACAAGTCCGAATATTTTAGAAAGATAGAATGGACGATGTCATGATTCACCAAAAAATTCTTCAAATTGCTCAATTGACTAATCAACTCTACTATCCGTTTGCAATTTATAAAGTGCGTTAATTTTTCCAAAGGTTGACACATGCTAGATTTAAACAATGAACTACACATGGTGTCCAAAGGATGTGAGGAAAAGATTGCTCTATGATACTGTCGGCAAGTTTCATATTACTAACATTATCCATTATAACTTGAACAACATTTTTTCGAACCAACTTCTCTGTTGCTTTAATAAATAGATTAGCAACATATTCACAATCCCACTTGAATTAATGGAATTCAAAAATATTCGTCCCCGCTAGATGCCACCATCAAATTTATTAATGACCGTCTCTTAACATCCTGTCATATAACCGAACAAATTGACAACCTTTTCTTTTTTCCATGATTTTTTAATTGGCTGCAACTTTCTACTAATGTGAGTCTTTTCTTGAGCTAAAAGAGTTATTCTAAGCCTATTATATGTTGGAGGAATATAACTAGGTAAAACATTCTCTGCTAGAAATTATGAATACTTTTTGAAATATGGAGACGTTGCTAGATTAAAGGATAAACCTGATGTGAAGAACATATGGGTTGTCAATTTGTCCGCATTATTTCTTTGATGAATGTTGAAAGATGTTTCAATGGCTTCTACCTTCTGTACCTTTTTATTCTTTTTCTGTTGTACTAAATCAGAACCTTCTACTAGTGAAAGGTAATCTTTTTTTCTAGCATCAATTTGGATGGACATTTTTTATAGTCAATTTGCTCATGCTCCAATTTCAAAGCCGCACATACATTACTACTGATGTCCTTTGACTTTATACTATGACCCAGTTACCCTTTTGCTGCAATAGTTGCATATATAACCAAACTCTATTCCTACCACCATTGACAGCAAGTTGGATAGCTTTAACATGAATTCATAAGAGTGTATTATCAAAATTTACTGCGCTTTTTGTTGGTCCTAGAAAGCCTTTTTCTTTTTCTTTTCCAGCAATAGATAAAAGAATTTTGAAATGGATGAAAAAATTCTTATGAACCAAAGAAGAATTTTACTACCAGCGAAGAAAGACTAGCAGAGAAGAAGGAAAGTCTAAGTCTTTGGAGGAAAATAAATTTCTAGGGAGTTCTGAAAATAAAATTAACACCTGACAATAAAATTAACATAGTAGTATTATGGGTTTTTTAGCTATTCGGATAAATTGACGGTACATTTGTACCTTTTGGAACAGACCATTAAATGATATTATATGTGTGCTACATTATTTTATTACTTTAATTATAGAGATTAGACATTGGTAAGTTCATATAAATGATTATATTATAAGTTTTTAGTATTATTTAACTAAGTTTAGTTGATTAATGTGATTTATTTGAGAGTTATACAATCATAACTATTAATTACGTAATGTTAGACTGTATTTCTTATTAACTTTTGAATTAGTAAGAGAGTTATTCTTTAGTCCTAATCACATAATGTATAGTTACATTTACATTAAACTTATTTGATTGTTCAAAACTTATACTAATGGAAATAAACAAATAGTGGAACATATCTGCTTGATTAATGTTATAAGCATTATATTGGTTAATATACATTAAACTTATTTAATTGTTCAAAACTTATCTAATAGAAATAAACAAATAGCGGAACATGTCTACTTGATTAATGTTATAAGCATTATATTGGTTAATTATATTATGATAGTGTATCTATCTTGTTATAATATTTAGTCCTAATCAAATGCCTACACTTTTCTTATTCAAATAATTCAAAACTTACTATTAGAAACAAATATTCATAGTTGCTGCGAAGATGATTTTTTACTATAAAACACGAAGTTGAGTTTATAAATAACGTTTCAAATGTTAGTATAGGTTCGTTTGAACAAGAGGACTATACTTTTTATGTTTTGGATAAATTGTGCAATGAAATATTATGCAAAGAAACACTATCTTGCTAAATGACCGCGGTCACAATGAAAGTCAACTTTAACCAGGAGCACAATAGCACTGAGATGATGCGATTGCGCAGTTGGGCTAGCTAGTGTTTGACTAAGAGCACAAATTGAAGGACATTTCTCTCTGTTCTACTGTTAGCATATTGGTGACGAAAGTGTCCATTAGTTCTATGAAAGGACATATGGACCTTGGGGAAAGGTTTATGTACCAGTCTACTGGTTGCATATTAGATCTAAATCTCTTGCACATGGATGCCTCCCTTGTGTTGGGATGAATAAGATGATAATTCTTGCGAATAATGAGGCTACATGATCACCCGGCTTCGTTGTCCCTTCATTTTGTCTCATCTTTGGTGGAACGAACGTTGGCGACAACTCTGCGGTTGCGATTGAGTCCCTGAATGGTCCGTCAGCATACTATTGACGAGAGACGAGCGTCTTCTTCAAGGAGGTGGCACGCGGGGAAAGCATTCCAATCATGCTTCTAACTCCTCAAATTGTTGTGGATTGTGGCCCGAAGGATGTTGTCGATCTCTATTGGGTGCGATTCACGGGCCACATCATTGATCAGGCCATTATTGCTATTATACCCTGTCTCCGGTGTGCCTCGTGCTCCGTTGACCACCGGAATGATAAATTTTCTATCACAGTCTTCCGTAGTACGTGTTGCATATTAGGGGTCATCGGGGTCTGAATCTTTTACTATAGTTATGAGATTTGTTTCTTAAGAATGTTTTGCATTTCATTCAAGGTGGCAATATAGGTTGAGGGGTATATTTGACCCTTTTCTTCGTGATACTTTGGCCAATGTCATGTTTTCTTTCTATTTTCTGAGATGTGTTCTGAGCTCATTAATCTAAAAAAGGTCTAAGCAGATAAAGAACTTAATTGGTCATGTTGGATAGGTGTATTTCCCCTCTGTGTAGCATTAAAACCAGTTACGGAGATGAGGTACTTGTCCAGTTTTTCTGAAGAAGTGAAAACTAAGAGTAGGCCATTGTTTGTGAATTTGTCTAAATCATGTGCATCCCTTTAAAATCAACTTGTTTTTTTTTTTTTGTAATAGAATAGAATCAGGAGCAAAGGTCTGAAAAAATTTTGAACTCTGAACTTTAAAAAATGTGAAACTTTTGTGCAGTCATGGGACTTTGGCTTTTCTACTTACTTAAGTTGTGTGTAAAGGTGTAATTGTTGTACCTAAGGTTGCATATTCTACATGGGATCATTATGACTTAAAAACCTCTTGGCAATTGTTCTACAAATAATCCTGGTTTGGTTTTCAATTTTTGCTAATACCTTAAACTGGATTCTGCTGAGAAGTATTGCGGCACTATACTAGTAAATGGTTGTTTCATTTAAAAGAGAGTTTTGATTTTTACCTATTGGGATTTGTCATATCATACCTGTTAGAATTACAGTTTGGTTCCTTCTATTTATTCCCTATATTCTCTGTGAGGATCACTTAGATTTTAAAACATAATTCTTAAAAGTGGCAAGAACCCTTAACTTGAACTGTGCACAAAATGTCTAGGCTCATTTGAGGATTTTGTCCAAACAACTCTACATATAATCCATGAATACCAAACCTGTTGTGATGGTACCATCTCTACAGACTGGTTTTTCCTTATCCTTGTGTGCCTTTGTACTTTGCCATATTTACTTGATTCAACACTGTTAAGACTTGTGTTATTTATATGTAACTGCCAGTGTTGTAGTTACTTGGTTTAAGTTTGGCCTTGACCATAGGCCTTGACCATACTGTGGCCATGTAGATTGCCTTTTTTTATGTTTAGGTCATACTTAATGCCTTGATTTTGGTTCATGAGATTAACTTTCCTGCTGAATCTATTCATTCATTTCCTCCTTGTCTCATCTGCTCTTGTTGGCTTATAGTTGTTCCATATACATGTATGTTGGGCCTATCCTATTTATTCTAAGCCATATGTGTGTGTATGTGGATTTGTGTCTTCCATGGTTGTGTTTGGTTGAGAGGCACTGTTAGGTAAATGGGGGTCTAGTTTGAACCTTCCCCTGGTGACCAGCCATGCCGGAGGTTCATGAAGCCTCTTGGAACTTGTGCGGCATCAGGAATAAGGGGGGTGATGACTTAGCCTTCCACCACCTAGGTTTGGGTTTGAGTTCAAAGACATGGAAAACATATATGCCTATCATATGGGCTTATGAATGAATAGGATACGTTAATGGTATATGTGTATATTTATGTATAGAATAGAACTTGTAAACAGTAATGCATTGTGTAGTGTTTGTATATCATGTGTATGATAGGAATAGTAAAATATAAACTAACCAGGGTTTTTTGTTTCTTCCTCCTCTCTACTGCATGGCCACTTGGGCTAAGGTCTAGCCACCCTATTGGGTTAAAAGCCCAATAGGAAAAATTCTTTCAAGTGTCGTTGAGTCCAAAGGGAAGAAAGGGAAGCTAATATATTGAAGGCACAGTCATGAGTAAAAATGTCACGAAGGCCCAACCATGGGTGAAAATGGTTGGGGCATGGTACATTATTTGCTTAAATTTTCTCTAAAAAAAAGGGCAGCCCGGTGCACTAAGCTCCCGCTATGCACGGGGTTCGGACTTAAATTTCTTGTATTGTATTCATTATTTGTAAAACCCACAAACATTATTAGAACTATTATATTGTGAATTAGGCATCTTAGGCAAAATAGTGCATATGCCGTTTAGATTGACTTTAGCACCTAAAACAATCCTTCGAAAATCTAGGAAAAAATGGGTACTAATTTTGAAGATTTAAAAAATGGGTAGCAACTGCTTTAGTCTTAATACGTAATAAACTGAAAAGATTTTGGGAAAGCAAAAATGGTATAACAACTTGTGCAAAATTAAGGGAAGGAACACATTAGGCGGAAAACTAATCTTTTCAAAATGTTGAAACATGTTTTTTTTTTTTTTTTTGGGTTTTGAGTCAGAAAAAACGTGGTATTTCTGGATGTTTTTAGAGGCACTGTTAGGTAAAACTCGAGTCTTTTCTTAAACTGGATGTTTCAAAAAATATATTTGAGCCAGAGCCCATTTGATTCGGTATTTTTGATCAATAAAATCATTTCTTTAGGCCAAGACCCACCTGAGTTTTTCTAGATAAATAAACCATGGATAAAAAATTTCTGGGCCGATGCCCAAGTTTAAAATAAATAAAGCGAATTTTAAAGCGAAGTAGTTTGGGACAAAAAATGGATTTTTAAAATCAATACCTTTCCTTCCGAGATAAAATCTGGGACTTTATAGAAAAATATATAGCGAGTACCTTTTTTAAAGGAAACATATGCACAAGTTTTTGGACCCACAAATACATTTTTCTAAAAAAGACCAAATGGGCAAAATGTAAAGAACCCCTTTCTTAAAAAATCAAAACAGTCCAATTTGCGCTTATAAAACAAAATTTGGGTAAGGATATTCTGAAAATGTATTAAACGGATTAACCCGGTCCACGTGTGAGTAAAACATGAATAAAACCTGTTCACCCAAATCGTAAAAATAAATAAACTTTCTATCTTTCCCTATAGAAAAACTACAATCCTTATACGTAAAAGAAACTAATTATACCAAGATATCATAAATCTGAATCTAAATACCCTATATATAAAGGGAATTTATCCAACTCTTTTTAAAAAAATGATATGCACATGACAGTCCTTTTGCGGGAAATAAACACTAAATAAACAGTTCATGCAAATACTCACACATTGGAATTCGAAGTAGCTTTTTCCTAGCGCTAAAATTTTGAAGTGTTTTTTCCGAGCGCTAACCCTGCCTGCGAAAATGTGAGCCGTCACAGTTGGGGCCGATATTCCCTCCCCGATCTCCATGAAGGCCGTTGAAGAAGTTTGTTAGAGATGTATCTTCTCCCTTGAGACTAGGTCAAAGGGGTGTGAAGAGGCTTGTGGCGTGGCTTGCAAGGTGGAGGTCTGACTCGTGCGAGGCTGAGATGTGAGATGTGACCCATGTTTCGTATGCCCCGATGTCACGAGTCCTAGTTTGGCTGGAGGATAGTAAGGTCATAAGCGGGGACTTAGGTTCAGGTATTGTTCGACAAGAGTTATTTAGGTCGAGCACCAGGTTGTTCGTAGGATTAATTCGAGAACCATGTGTTCGGGGGATGCTACAGTGTGTATGCTTTTAAAACATCATAATATTATTAAAATGTCCATTGAATAATTTTACAAAGGTGATAATTCATGACTATCAACTACCGCCAGCCACCATTATCAACTATCACCACCCACCATCCTCAGCCACAACTACCACCGCCTCCCAATCACTACAATCAACTGTCACTATTACTGGCCACCATTTACAATCATCACTACCGACCACCTTCACCACGACAACGCTGAAAATCACCATCAAACACCACTATATATTGCCAAACATCGTTATATTTACTACTAAAATTAACTATTGTTATTATTATCATCCGCCACAAAGATCAGTTGTCACCACCAACTGCTACCGTCAATCACCACAGTTAACCTATTGCCAGCCACCATCCCTACCAACTTCTACCTACAACCAACAACAACTCCAAACCCAATCGTAACACACAACTACCACCTCTAACACAACTACCACCTCTAGTCATATCCATCACCAACTTTATATTTACTAATTTTTTATAGAGGAGTTTCATACCTAAATTATTATAAGGTTGAGAAAACTACCTAAACTATCACTTTCTAGTTTTTTTAAAAAACTGCATTATTTTTTTTTTAAATCAGCATTTAAAAAAATCTAGATTTTTTTAAAAAATATGAAAAAAAAGATTTAAAAAATGGAAAAATTGATTTTTTTTCAAAAAAAAAAAAAAAGAAAAAATGTGAAAACTAAATAATCAGTTTTCTTATTTTTTTTAAATAACCTTTTCCATTTTTTAAACTATTTTTTTATTTTCTATAATTTTTGATAATTTTTTACAAAAAATATTATGTTTCAGTTTGTTTTTTAAAACAAATATATTTTTTTTTTTTTAATTTTCATTTAGGTACCATTGTGACATTATTTATCCACATAGATAATACTTAGCAATATTTTTATATAAAATGAAGAGTGTAAATCATATACCATTCAAAAATAATTTGAGGTACCACTTGCCATCATGAGCCACTAAAGATAATTTTAGGGCTCAGGTTCAGACCCAAACTCCCCACACCCGCAAAATCACGGTCCAGGTCCTTAGACCAGGTATAGTATCCAACTTCACACCCAAAACTCCATCTAACACTCCAAATATTACCCCAATTGTTTCTCCTTGTAACATGTTGACGACTGCATACTAGTTTACAATTAAACCACTGGAGGTGGCTTCATCACATGGAAGATGCACTCAATTTCTCCTCGTCCGTATTACTCTAGTGTGTGCCGTCCTTGTTGCTTATCGTGCTCCCCTTCCTAACAACCTGCTACAGCCAGTCACTTTCATCAGTTTTAATAATAAGATCAATAGTTCGGAACTGGAGATTGACGGTAAAATTATGTCGAAAGCTAAAGTTTACACTGATGTTAATGTGCTTCGACCTAGAGAATATTGGGATTATGAAGCCCTTACTGTACAGTGGGGGTAATTATTTCTTCCTTCCTTTTATTTCTTGAAATTATGTTGTTGTTGTTGTATATTATTATGTGTCATATTACCATCTCCGTTAATCATTCTATTTAGTAGTTGTCTGGTTTTGGCTTGGTACAAAGTAAACAAGACTTTTAAATCTTGTTAGCTTAAACTAAACATATGTTGAATGTACCAAACTGCCCTTTTAATCTCGTGGCCTTAAACATGCCACGTGGAAAGTTGGAAAAGAGGTTTTTTTTTTTTTTTTTTGAAAAAGATTGAAAAGGAAAGTAAGACAAACAAATTGAAACGGAGGAAGTACCATGTTTGGTAGGATGTTTTTGCTATGTATAAAGTTCAGCACGCCAAAATACGGTGTTTGGGTAGTAATTTAGGATCCCGCATAAATAATACATGTTTAAGTTACGAGGGAATCTATGTATTATATGCAGGATAGAAGATGGAATAAGGAAATCCTACAACTAATCCTTGCATTATTAAGAACCTGCATAACTCTGACCAGCCACCAAACGACCTCTAATTGTATAGAACTTTTGTCTTAAAAGACAATTATGTCGTATCAGGAACCAAATTCCAGATAGTCAACCTGGCTGGTATGAATTGAGGCATAGTTGATTGATTTATTGCTGAAGGGGTTATGAAGCCCTTACTGTACAATGGGGGCATCTTTTTCTGCTTCCTTTTATCTCTAATCATCTAGTAATTGATGATTGAAATTATGTAATTTATACTTTTGTATATTATGATATGTCATATTAGTAATCCTTTTTATTTAGTATTATTGGGATAAACCCTTCAAGTGTAGATTGAGTACCTTAAGTTTATAGAACTTTAAGAGACAATTATTTAGTATTGGGAGCTAAATGAGTCCGAATCAGGGGCGCGTGCAGCATAGTAGTACCGGCTTCATCTGAACCCAACACTTTCGACGTGAAGCATAAATTTATGTGTAAAAGTCTATTAAGATTAATAAATAGTAGATAGAAATCCATAACTTTAAAATAAAATGAGTTTAATGCTAAGAACCTTAAAGATTAAACCCATAAAGTTTAAATCTTGAATCCGCCTCTGGTCCAAATGTGGCATAATGGATATTAAGGATTCATATAGTTGCTTTACTAGTATGGATTCAGGCATAGTTGATTGATTGGTTGATTAATTATTGAAGAAAATTCTGAGTGTTTTTGGTATGGGTGCTGGTTTGGCTGATAAACTCCTAATCTTAAATGACATAAGGAAAAAACAGCCTTTTATTCACATTTGGAGAACTCATCTCTGATGTGAAATGCATGCGAGGAGGGAATTTTCCAGTCTTCCGCTTACGCTGGCTTTAATGATTATTTTCTTAGCTAGATTGGAGCCTATGGCTTCAGGGATGGGCTCCAAAACTTACAATGTCTTCATTTTTGACATTTATAAACGTTTAGAGTAAGTTGGAAACTGATATATTGCAAGAATTATTCATGTATGCAACTGATAAAAAAATAAAGATGCATGTATGCATACTGTTACCTTTCTCAAAAAAAAAAAAGAAAAAAAGAAAAAAAGGAAAAGAAAGAGAATTTTGCATGTATGTGGCATTTCTTTTCATTTCTGATGGCTGGTACCTTGCTACCGTCTGTTCATACAAATCAATCCTTATGCCAGTTTTATTTGGAATTAAGTCATTTTGCATGCTCTATATGAAGACAAGAAATCGGAGTAGGCTATTGAGACCTTAATTAAACTGGTAAGCATAAATTTTTCTTGAAAAAGGTAAGGTCTATGTTTTCTTTTTTTGTTAAGGTAGGATTAAGATTTATTAATAAATTACCAAGGTGGTGGAGCAATTACATCAGAACAGGAATCTCAATTCTATCTGGCCATCACACACAACTTCCCAGCTTATCTAGAAAGTCAACATATTGGTCCATATCCTCTATCAGGCCCTCCTTACACCAAAACTACAAATTATGAATACACTTGTTCTTGACAATAGAAATGTGACTCTTTCTATCTTCAAAGCATCTCTTGTTTCTTTCCAGCCATAGGGTCCATAGGATGCAAAGTGGAATTGTTCTCGGTATCTGTTTAGGCCTCTTGGTTTTCTGATTCTGCCAGCATTCCAACAAGCTCTTGACATTTCCTGGCATCACACATGTTACACCACAAATACTCACACTACCTAGAGAAGTTGCAATGAAGTAAAGGTGATTAACAGTCTCCTGAGCTTCTTCACATAGAAAAGTGAAAACACCTGCTGCACAGTGCAATTTCTCTCTTTTGGAGGTTGTCATAATGTCATGGGTCAAACAAGCCTCCAAAGTAGCAGTCCATTCAAGCAGGCAACCTTGGTGGGAGCCTTAGTCTTCCAATGCATTTCCATGGCCATGATACCTCCCATTGGCCCTCATGTTTCTGTAATGCTCTATAACTTCTCTTTACAGATAATTAATTCTCACTGCTGGCTAACCAGATCAAAGAATCCACCTTATCCTCAACTATAACGGTGGTATTCAACTGCTATATTGGAAGAATTCTTCAAGTTCCAGTCATTTAACCTTCTCCTAGAATTGATTTGCCACCCTGAACTTGAGTAAAATTCAGCCAGAAATCCTTCCTTCTTACTAGAACAATTACTCTTTGTTGGGAATTTTTTTTTAAGGCAGTCGTTTCCTACCCAAACATCTTTCCAGAATTTAATCACGCATCCCATGTCTACTTTCATATACTTCTGAAATTCTGCCCACAGTTTGCAAATGCTTCTCCAAACTCCACCTCTGGCAGTTTCTAGGATTGGAGCAGGGCTCCAAAATATCATTTCTTTTTTACATATTTGGCATCAATCAATTTTTTCCGCATGGTATTGGTTTCTGTATTTTTTTTTTTGGTGAAGTAATTAAAATGTATTAGAATGGCATCAAGAAGATGCAGAGGTTACAACTAAGCATAGAGCTGCTTCAAACAAGAATTAACATGAAGCTAGCTGAGCAAAAATCTGTAAACCAGTCAAAAGATCCAAAAAGATATCCCCTAAGACCCTACTGTGCTAGAGTTAGGGAGCTAACAAAATCCAAAAAATTATCCACGCTGTTTACTGGGGAGAAAAAGTGCCAACTGAAAAGAGGTATTGGTTTTCTGTATTATACCTCCATAACCTTTTCAACAATAATCTTCTATTGTGTAGCTTGAAATTTCTAACTCCCAGTACTCCACTCTTCTTTTCTTTTGTTACCCTATGTAGAGATTCCGTCCAAAACACTGCTTAACTAGGGTCAATTTTCCTCCAAAAGATAAGACCTCCATCACCAACGCAAAAAGGTATGGGGACAATGGATCACCTGCCTCAGCCTTCTCTGGGATTTGAACAATCCTTGGGGACTCCCTTTGATTAAGATTGAAAATCTGACAGTTGATATACAATACTGAATCCACTTTAGCCATTTATCTCCAAATATATATTTGTTCCACAAGATTTAATAAACATGACCAGTTTACATGATCATAGGCTTATTCTAATCAAGTTCGATGATTCTTAAAAAATCATTCAACACTTTCATTGGACACCAAAACTGCTTCAGTAATCCGCCTCCGCCTACCTTTTATAAATGCAGTCTGATTTGCTGAAATCAATTTATCTATCACCATTTTGAGTCTTTCAGCTAACGGTTGTGCCACAATCTTATAAACACTGCCGAGCAGACTAATTGGTCTGAAATCTTTCACTTTTACCACCCCTTTCTTTTTGGGGGCCAAGGCAATAGAAGTAGAGTTGAAACTCTTCACAAAGGTGCCTTCTTGAAAGAACAATTCTACTGTCTTTTAACACATCATCTTTAACTTTATTCCAGCACTTCTGGAAAAAAAAAATCAGTTGAAAGCACCTGGGCCTAGTGCCTTCTATCCTTTAAACAATTTCATTACCCCTTCCTCTTTCTCCATGGTGAATGGTTTCTGCAGCCGCCCTTTTTCTTCCTCAGAAATTATCTTCAAGTTACTTTCTACCATGTTGGTCTCCATAGCTCAGGTTCAAAAAAGATATCTTCATAGAACTCCAAGATATGATCTTTGATTCTCTTCTCATTATCCACCAAATCTCCTTCAATAACTAGTTTATCAATAACATTGTATCTTTTGTGTGCATTTGCCATCTTATGATTTTTTTCTTTTTTTTTGTATTTATCTTCTTGCTTGACCCAAAGGCATCTGGATTTTTGTCTCGTAAACAGTTCTTATGCGTTTACAACTATGTTACTCGGACTCTTCGAAAATGGACACGGGTGCGTGTCGGATCCTCCAAATGTAGTGCATTTTTGAAGGATCCGACACGGGTGCGGCATCATTTTTAGAGAGTCTGAGCAACATAGGTTTACAATACCTTCAAGCTCCTTGATAATTAAATTCCTTTCAGCTACAGTGGTTCTGTTCCTGTTCTCACCACCCCCCCGCCCCTCCTCTCCTGATGGTCCAATTCTTGTAATCTCTTCATAGCTTTATTCTTCCTTTCTTCAAAGCTTCCAAATATTTTTTTCTTCCATTTCAATGTCATTTTTCAGTAATATTAGCTTCTTAGCTAACATAGCATCAGTTTTTCCTCATACATTATAAGAGTTCCACCATTTTCCTACCATCTCAATGAATCCCGCGTGCTCAAACCACATATTCTTGAACTTGATATAGCCTTTCCCCATTCTCCACATTCAGGAATAGTAGGCCAGTGATTTGACGTTGTTCTGGACAACACTCTTTGCTTTGAGAATTTGAATCTCATCGCATGTCTCTGAGACAAGAAATCTATCCAGCCTTGAAACACTGTGATTATAAATGCCTCTGAACCATGTAATATGTGCCTCTATGAATTGGAAGATCAGTCAAAGAAAGGTCATTTGTAGTTCTAGAGAAATCCCTCATTGATCTTGTATTTCTCCCTTCCCAGCTTCTCGTTTTCGAATTTGTTTGTATTGAAATCTCCCCTCACTGTGCATGGACTAACAATCAGCACATTAATAACAGCTACTTCTTTCCACAGCTTCTTGCTCAATCTTCCTGCCGCAGGGCCCATGTACTCCAGTAAATGCAAATTGAGGCATGTTTTGGTGTCTTCCATCATAACAGTCGCAGAATATTGTCCAAGCTTATCATTGCACTTCCATCTCCTTTTGTCCCCAATGATGCCTCCAGATCCTTTCTGAGTTACTTGCCACATGTATAAATTTTTATAACCATTTTACTTGACCTTAAGTCATTGGTGATGTATTTACTTGAAGTTAAAAACAATTCGAAAGAAACTATAAAACCTTGTCTTGCTAAAGAGAGAGTATGTAGGTTGTTAATCTAAGTCCTGTGATGTTTTGATCAAGTTCCAAGGCCTCTGATGTTTTGGAATCACATCACTTGACAATTTAATCTTGCTTCAGCGAATGCTATTAGGATGATGATACCACTAATTTCATTAGATTTTGTTTCAGTTCACAATCCTTTTACTAGTTCTAATTTAATACATCCTAAGGTATTGCATTATTCTCACTAACCTTCCTCCTGCTTTATTATTCCAGTGATCAGGATGACTATGAGGTTGTTCGGAAAGTTGGAAGAGGAAAATATAGTGAAGTTTTTGAAGGTATAAATGTTAACAGCAACGAGAAGTGCATAATCAAGATCCTGAAACCTGTTAAGAAGAAAAAGGTATGAATTTTTGTATTTTAACCTTAGGTTTACCGGTACTTTATGTAACAGGTGGCAACATTGTGTTTATTTGAGTATTGTTGGTTAGGCAAATGTCACGAGTTCAAACCCTGTGGACAATAGTCTGGTGTTTAAGTGGAGAAGGTTTAAAAGGGTGGGTACATTTTCCACCGAATTTTGAACCGTGCACCACCTGGGCCTCAAGGATTTGTCGATTATAAAAAATAAAAATAAAAAGTTTCTGCTTCTCAAAGGAAAAGTAAAAATAAAAAATAAAAAATTGTAAAATTGGTTATTTCCTGTCTTGTATAAAGTTCCTATTGTGTTGTTTAACACATAGTACTTTATGTTAACTGAACATTTGTTGAAAATCGTCTATTTTAACAGCCTTATAGAGAAAGTTTTATCTATCTTATGAAACTCGTTTATGGTCAATTCAAATCTGTTCACGTGTTGATTCACTGTCTAGGCATATCTGTGTAGTAGGTAGCTTTTGCTCATGTGGAACTCTGTAAAAAGTAGGATGTCTGTAAAATTGGTTGCTTCAGTCATGTTGAATCCCTAAAATATAGGTCTATTTTTGTTGAGCTTATTTTAGTCAGTTTGATATCTTTATGTATCCACTGGTGCATATTTCTCTTGTCTCTAATTCTGAACTGCTTCACCAAATGATTTGATTGCGATTGTTTACATGCTTTTGAATTGTTATTGATGGTAATTGTGTAGATCAAGAGAGAGATCAAAATCTTGCAGAACCTCTGTGGCGGACCAAACGTTGTCAAACTCCTTGATATTGTCCGAGACGAGCACTCAAAAACACCAAGCTTAATTTTTGAGTATGTGAACAGTACAGATTTCAAAGTACTGTACCCAACGTTAACAGATTATGATATACGGTACTACATATATGAGCTTCTCAAGGTAAAAGGATATATCCATTTGATTGCAGCCACTATTTCTTCCCCCTCATCGCATGCGTTGTTTCAATTTCCTTCATTCTCTCATATTACTGAAGGTATCAGTTCTATGTATGCCTTATTTATCTAGCCAAAGGTTTGCCTATCCCGTATAATTTTTTTTATGTTGGCCAGGATTTGGGAGTTCCCTCCATATTAATATGCAGAATCACTCTTTTGTTTTGTGATGGCCCTTTGGTTCAAGTTACTATTCACAAGGAGTTGTTTGGAATTGGGATTGGTAACTATAAATCTGCACCCTTGTTTGGGGTTGTGCTGCTAAGGTTTTCAAAATCCTCGCTGCACACCTTTGTCGCTTACGATTTGGGTATGGGTGTGAGATCCGCACTGGATTTTGTCAACGTATCTTGGGTGCAGTGACTAGCGGTGGCAAAGTTAGCCCATGAAAACATGACCTGTTCAACCTGTCCATGTTTGGGAGGGTTAATGACACACCCTTTATTAACTCAACCCGTTTTGACTCGCCCAATGCAATCCATCTAAAAGTTGCGGTGAATACATAGCCCAAATTGACCCAAGAAAAACCTATATATATGTATATATATATTAGCTGTATCAAAGCACCAATTCCCGCACTCCAATCTATACCCTTTAATCTTAAAATTTATGTGATGAAGAATCCGACATCTAGATCTACCCCCGTGTTGGATACCTGCACCTTTTTTTTTTGGGAATAAGGTAACATTTGTATTTCATCCAAAAGTATCAGCATATCAACTGCTGCTCCTCAAGGTACTTTACAAGTAAAACCACAAGCAGTGGCCTGGGGGGTAGAAGTCAAATTACAATTTACATATTGCCTAGAAAACCTACCAAATCTCCTATCTCCCCCACCATATCTTGTTTACACCAAAAATACAAGAGACTAAGACATTTCGTTTTTACTATCTGAATAGATTTTTCTTTGTCATCAAATTGTCTTGAGTTTCTCTCCTTCCATATTGTCCACCAAATAAAAGCTGGAATGGCTTGCCACCAGTGTTCTTGTGCATTTCTTCTTCCAATTGCTTTCCAATTGCATAAGAGTTCTAAAGTTGATCTTGATAATACCCAATTCACCCCAAGTATACAAAAGAACATGTGCCACAGATGTGCAGTTGTCTCACAATGAAGGAATAAATGCTCATTTGTTTCTGCATTTTCCCCACAAAATAGACATCTTGAGCATATCTGTAGACCTCTTCTTTGTAAGGCCTCTTGTGTAAGACAGGCCCTCTTCAAAACTAACGACACAAAAGCAGAAACCTTATATGGAATTTTGACTTTCCAGATAAATTTCCAGGGCCAAATCAGTGACGGGTTCACAACCTTGTTTTTCTCCCAGTATAGTGACTTGACAGTGAAGCTCCCTTTGTTGCATAGTTTCCATACCGGTATGTCTGCAGTGAAGGAATTAAGCAACAAAAGCAGATCCGACACTCTCCCTATTTCCCAGTCATTCAATGCCCTTCTAAACACCAGATTCCATCCCTGTTCTGTTCACATTTGAGATATTTTTTCATTCTATTGGAGACTGATGATGTGAATCTTGGAACAAACTTCTGAGATTACAATGACCAATCCATTGATCTTCCCAGAAAGAAGTTTTTGTCCCATCCCCCACCTTTATGCTCAAATTCTCCCAACATTCATTCCACATTCTTCTAATAGTCTTCCAAACGCTACATCCATTGGCAGCATTCACTTCATTTGTTGCCCATTGGTTCATTCCAAGACTGAATTTATCAATGTCAGTCTGCCCCCAAGTGAAAGGTATTGACTTTTCCATCTTGATAATTTCTTTTCACATCTTTCAAGCACATCATTCCATATCTCCTTTGCCTTATGATTAGCACCCAATGTCATTCCCAAATATTTTGTGGGCAGTGACTCAGTTTGACACCCCAGATTACCTGCCAACACTTGTAAATCATTCACCTGATTCACTGGATGTAAACAACTTTTATTCCAATTGACATGAAGCCCAGAAATGGCTTCAAAGATGGTCAAAATAGCCCTTAAATGTCTGATTTGGTCAACCTCTGCCTCACAGAACACCAAGGAGTCATCAGCATATAGTAAATGTGTTATTTCCATGCCTTCTCCCCTGTTGTTTTGAGCCCCAAAGCCCCTTATCCATCCATTTGTTTTGGCTTTTCTGATCATGTAATTCAACCCTCCATAGCCAGTAGGAATAAGAAAGGAGAAAGTGGATCCCCGTCTCAAACCCTCGCTAGAATGAAAAAAAACCCTCTGGACTTCCATTGATTAGGACAGAAAACTTCACATTGGATATGCAGCATTTGATCCAATTAATCTATTTGTCTCCAATACCCATATTCTTTAGAATGTTCAGCAAATAAGCCCAATTGACATGATCACAGGCCTTTTCAGTATCAAGCTTGCACAAAATCCTGGGTTTCTTCTGTTTTACTCTAGAATCCACCAGCTCATTTGCAAGTAAAGTTGCATCCATAATTTGTCTTCCCCTTAAAAAAGCCATTTGATGAACATCCACTTGCTTTTCCATGACAGCTGAGCAACATAGGATTTATATCACCCTGTTAATCAAAATAAAAGTTATGTTTCAACAATCTTAAATAGCTAATTGTAATATATTAATTCTTTTATACTTATTAGTTGTATCCTGTACGCGGATCCATATCCTCGAATTGCAGTATTTATGTGACGAATCCAACCTCTAGATCTGCACCTATATTAGGTACCTGCAGCCGAGTCCGAGCAACATAGATATGGGGTACTTTGGCTGGTTTGTGACTGTCTTAAGTATAAGGAATAGATAGACATATGGATTTCACGAGGCATTATTTCGGTGTAAAGTAATCTTGAACCTCGAAGTTGCAGCTATTTTAGGAGATAAGTGTACCAAAGAAAAATGCACAACTATCAATTCCACTGTGGTTCTGAGGATAGGCCGATAAAATATCCATTGTCACTAGGGATTCATGATTCTGATAACTCTCTAGGTACTCATTCTCAAAAAAAATAACTCTCTCGGTACTCTTGGTTTCCCATAACTGCTTAATTCATTGGAGTTAAATAGTGTTTTTCAGCTTGATCTTTGGAACTGATTTTTTCCTGAGACCTACAGTAGATGCATAATTGTATCAAGAGGCAAGGGCCAAGCCCCAACGCTGGAATCCTACTTTTCTATCTTTAAGCTACTTTGTTCATATGATGCAATTTACTCGAAGAGAAAGCTACCTAGCTTTTATATGTTTTATTTCTGGTGTACGTAGAAAGAAAATGAACTTCCTGAGCTGTCCTGTACTGCAGATGGTTTGTGTGGAGTAGGGACCTAAAGTTAAAATATTTGTAGTGTTCCTTGTTTCTAGACTGACTTGTACCTTAAAAGTACGCACGTATCTTGTTTATCCAGAATGTTTTTTTTTTCTTTCTCACCGACTATGTTGTATGGGGCAGAGTGTTGGCCAATTAAGATCTCTCACGTTCAAAAGATGAAAGTTGCCGAGATGAGAATGTTGAGATGGATGTGTGGGCACACCAAGAGTGACAAGATTAGGAATGAGGCTATCCGGGACAAGGTGGGAGTGGCCTCAATGGAAGACAAGATGCGGGAAGCGAGACTGAGATGGTTTGGACATGTGAAGAGGAGAGACACAGATGCCCCAGTGCGGTGGTGTGAGTGGTTGGCCATGGATGGTTTCAGAAGAGGTAGGGGTAGGCCGAAGAAGTATTGGGGAGAGGTAATTAGACAGGACATGGCGCAGTTATAGCTTACCGAGGACATGACCTTAGATAGGAGGGTCTGGAGGACTCAGATTAGGGTAGAAAGCTAGTAGATAGTATCGTTTATCCTGTCATATTAGTAGTCGCATTATCGCGATGTAAGTTCTTGTGCTTTGATTTATGCTATTATCTGTTATTTTCTATACTTTGATTATCTTATTTTATCTGTGATAGCTACTGCCCCTTTGCAAACTGCTTCATCATGGCTTAGTCGCTTTCGTTATTTTCATTCCCATATCACTTTGAATTTTTTGGCCTTACCTGACCTCTTTTTATGCTTTCTATTGAGCCGAGGGTCTTTCGGAAACAACTGTCCTACCTTGGTAGGAGTAAGGTCTGCATACACTCTACCCTCCCTAGACCCCACGTTGTGGGATTTCACTGGGTCGTTGTTGTTGTTGTAGTGTATTCTCTTTTCTTTGTTCTTTTCCTGTTATGGTTCTCTTGGAAAGTAAGGGTTTAAAAGGAGAAAAAGAAGATGGGACTTTTGTCGTCTTTGAGTTCAATGTAACAACTGTTTCGTCCTTTTTATTTAAACTTAACTAGGTCTTGGAGCCATCTATGGGCTCCCATTAAAAAAAAAACCCATAGGAAAAGAAGGGTTTTTTTTTTTTTTGGGGGGGGGGGGGGGGGGGGGGGAAGGGGAGTTTGCAAATAGATTGCTGAAGGGTATATTGTATGCAACAATTCCAAGAGGAAGTGGGTTCCTCCAACCCGCGATAACCTCTGTCTTAGAAGTCTGTTTCAGTTACATGTTGATGCTCAAAGGAAACCTTCTTTAGACTAGCAAGTTGCTAAACAATAAAACTCATAGTTTGTTACTGTCTTTAAAGTTGACCTACTTCTGACAATAAAGCTTCTTATAACAGTTGTTTAGTTCACTATTGGCCTATTCCTCGTATACATTATGTGGTGGAAGTGGGAACTGAAACTTCTTTATGACCCCGCAGGCACTAGACTATTGTCATTCGCAAGGAATAATGCATAGAGATGTGAAGCCACATAATGTTATGATAGACCACGAGTTGCGGAAGCTTCGCTTGATAGACTGGGGTCTTGCTGAATTTTACCATCCAGGAAAGGAATATAATGTTCGTGTGGCTTCAAGGTAAGGCATATTTTGCTAAAACTGATTAGTGGAATAGGTGCAATTTGCTTTGCCAGCAAAATATGTCTTATTTACAGTTTCTTAGTGTAAATATTTCTTTCTACTTTCACTTTACAAACTGTTCTCTGGGAAATTTGAGCTTGTAGTCCTGTAGGTCTTTGTTAAGTTGGCTGTTTAGTTACAGACTACACTGCCTCAGAAAACATAAGATATTTATCATCTATTTGGGGTTGTCTTTTGGAGTTCGTTTTTTTTTTTCTTTCCATCTCAAAATGTTTGTGATGCCACTTCCCAACCACGAGGTTCATGGGTGACTCCTTCAAAGGGAACTTCATTCACTTTGATACGCTAGCAGTAATAGGCGGCTGGGTTTCACTATATCTACTGTTAAGAGTTAAGATTGCCAGGAGGAGCTCTTAGGAGTGTAACCATTTAATGGAATGTTTCCTTTTCCAGCTTGTAAGTTTCCTGGACTTGGCAAAAGAATCTATGATTGTTCTCCATGAATCCATAAATGATACCACAGCGGTCAATATTTGCTTGGAGAAAGTTAGAGAAGGTTTCAGGTTAAACGAGAACCAGTTTAAGGTCAAGTTGGACACATAGTGTAAATCTACGGTACATAATGTATCAAAAATTTTCTAGTGGCCGTTGCTGGTTTGATTGTGTGCTGTCTTCTTGGTCTATAAAAGACTATCGCAGCAAGTTTGAATGTGTTATTGCTTGTTTTTCAGATACTTCAAGGGCCCTGAACTTCTAGTTGACTTGCAAGACTATGACTATTCTTTGGACATGTGGAGTCTTGGATGCATGTTTGCAGGAATGGTAAGAAGCTTTAAGCCATTACATGGTGCTTCATCTGTTTTCCTAGATCTGAGGGTTTGCCATTTTGGGCCATCTGAAACTAGGACCACAAGTTGTTAGAGATTGCAGTGTGCATTATTTTTTATCCACTTCTTGTTATTGTGCTTAATAGGACTATTATTCTTTGTGTAGATCTTCCGCAAGGAACCTTTCTTCTATGGCCATGATAACCAGGACCAGCTTGTCAAAATTGCTAAGGTAATAGTTACATCAACCAGTAGAGTAGTCAGTTGTTAGTAAGAGCTGAAACGTTATCAGGTGCAAGTAGATCTTACCTACTCGATTGGGATTGATGGAGAATCATCTTTTTAGGTACTTGGAACGGATGAGTTGAATGCATATTTGCACAAGTATCAACTAGAACTTGATCCTCAGCTGGAGGCGATGGTTGGGAGGTATGCTTCAGGCTCTCATCTTTAACCTTGTTAATATTTCATCACCAATCATAAACCTATTGAAATGAATTGTTTAATCAATTCCTTGTTAATATACATTGTTGTTCCTTATAAATAAAAAAGATTTGCATGGTTAGACTTTTTCAGAACCTAGGATAAAGTTTTGAGTGATTTATTACATTCGAGTTTGGTAGACATGAGTTAAGGTGAGAGGTGGACAATTTGAAAAGGATATAGACGTATGGAGAAAATTCAAAGTAATGTAACGCAGTTTACAACACATTTGACTCTTTGAACATTGTTGAAACTGATATTTAAGGAAATAGGTCTTTATTTTTAGAAATATACTAATAACTGAAATAGTTAGCGAGTCAGAGAAAATAGGACGAAGGGAGTACAAATTACTTGTGAGCTTTAACTAGATAGGGTTGCTGACTTACTGAGATAATCAGTAGCTAGTTTTGGCAGAAGTATGGAAATATCTAGTTGGTCAAACAATGGCATGGAGGGAGTACAACTAAACAGGGTTACTGAAATAAAACTCAACACTCAGCTTCCACAGAATTGTGGCATATGTGATTGCAGTAAAAAATATATGCTATTGATGGCTAATATAGTCACTTCTCCTGCAGACACAGTAGGAAGCCATGGTCCAAATTTATTAATGCAGATAATCAGCATTTAGTGTCACCAGAGGTATGTGCCTTTCAATCTGTTATAATTTTTTTTTAAGATAAAACCACTTTGGTTTAACTTGCTAAAACAAATAATCTTTGCTCAGAATTTGATCCTTTGATCTTGAGGTGTAATTGCAGGCTATAGATTTTCTTGACAAGCTTCTCCGTTATGATCATCAGGATAGACTTACAGCACAAGAAGCAATGGTAAGTCCATATAATTTGAGCTGCTATTTGGGGTCATAACTTCTGTTTGTATATGCTTTTGGTTGTTACCAAATGAGTATTGCTGCATTCCTAAGAATAGTAGCAAGTGATTAGGTGACTTCTGAAAACCTACAGCATTAAGACCAGATTATAAAGAGCCAACTACAATAATAGTTTTAAACAGGACGCATGTCTCAGGAGAGAGATTATAGGGGGATAGGTGTGGTGGACAAGAGAAGGATCCAACTAGATGGAGGTTCCTGGAATTTAAACTTCTTTGTTTCTTCTGTGTGTGGAAATTATCACCTCATCATGACGGGGGCTCTTTATTTTGTTGCTATCCCTATGTGTTTATGATATATATGCACAGCCAAAGGGTGTTTTGCATGTGTGTGTGTAAATGTACCATTTTCACCAGTGCATTTGATACCACGTATCTGTATTGGTTCTCAGATTTCTGGCATAAACCTAATATCTAGTTTTTCTCTCCCTGTTTTGCAGGCCCATCCTTATTTCTTGCAAGTGAGGGCTGCAGAGAATAGCAGGATGAGGACGCAATAGCCTGTTCTATTGATCTTACTGTTGGAAAGAAGAAGCTTATGGTGTAATGTAGCATATGTTGTTATCTTCATCTATTTCGATTAAGGTGTGGATAAGTTGAATTCAAGAGTGGCAGAAGAACATCAGGGAACATTTGAGCAATTGGTTTTCATCTATTTACCCCTCGTGGCCTTTTTCCCAAAGTTCGCTCTGATGATTATGAATTGTCTTCAATAGCCCTCGTCGTTTTGTATCCAAAGTCATCTTCAACGAGTGGAGTGTATTATTTGAGAATTAACACTTCATTGAGAATCTTTGTCAAGATGTAAATTGCCTTGACCCTGGCGATATATTCTATGGAAAGGTGTGTTGCTTCAGGATTCAACCTGCATTTTTGCGTATGTTTTAACTTGAGATATAATCTTCAGTTTCCTTCTCTCGGGGTTGTTTTACGGTATTACTAACATTTAGTGTGAAAATTGAGAATAACGTAGGGTATTAGGAAGGGAAGTACGATGAAAGGCGTTGAGGTTGGTTTGCTTACCACTTATTTGGTAAGCAAGTAGAAAAGAATTGAAGAAGCTAGAAAAGAGAGTTGCCTTCTCTCCATGTTAATATTGTCAATCTAAAATTGGACAAAAGAGATGAAGGCTTTACCCATTCCAGTTTACCAAACAATTCTACGGGTGAGATGAATATTCTCCACCAAACACTCAACTATTCCTATTCAAGGAATATGAGACCAAATTTACCAGTTTCATGTACAAATGACCTCACCACCAAAGTTGCGCATTTATTAAGATGAAAGAGAAGTTTCCACTTCGAAAAATGAACGTGCATTAGTGTGCTTAAGATTAGAGGTAGCAAAATTAGTCTATAAAAACAAGACTCATCCCACCCCGGGATGAACTGTTCATTTATTAGTTCAGTGCATTTAAAATTGGGATAATTACATTTTTAGACCGCTCTAAGACGTAATAGCGGGTTAATTTATATGTTTTGTATATTAAGAAAAAATATACATATTATAATACATAATTTGTGAACGTGTTACCCTAAGCTATGAAACTCAATTCTATAATGAAAACCTGATTCTGATATCAATTTCAAAATCTAAAGTCCAAATGTCCTCTTTTAGGTCTCAGGTCAAAATCCGCAATTTAAACTTTTAAGTTACGTGATTTCGCAGATAAACTCGAAGAAATTAACGCATAATCAATAGATTGATATAAGGAATCCATACCTTAAATTTGGAGCTGAAACACCACCTTTTGAATCATCAAATTTGAAAGCTACTTGCTCAAAACCCATGAAAATAACTGCTAAAATTCATAACTGCCACTTAAATACCTTCATTGCGATCACGATATCCTTGCGCGACTGCGAGATTAATGGTGTCACACCCCGAACCATGGCCTGGGCGTAACATGGTACTTGATGCCTGACTGCATGTGACCGAGCGAACCACATGGCTTGCTGACTCAACACGGGCATGAACTGATGCGGAATAAACTATGAACATGCATAATTTAAGTAAAGTGTGGGACCATAAATCGTAAGTCTGAAAATATCATAATATCATAATGCAGAATAGTCTGAATAAACATAATAATAATGAGCCAAAATGGCTAGACGACTCTGAATATCTGACATAACATAATTGACAAGTCTATGAAACCTCTAACCTGAGTTTGAACTGCTAAACCTGATTGCTAGGACAAGGCCCCCAGCATATCTTAACTGCATAACTATCATTAAAGTAAATAATGACAAGACCCCAAAGAAGATGGGGCTCACCAACAGCTGATATGTGCAATGTCCTACTTTTATGGAAGTATGTGGCGTGGGGAAGAACAAAGATGTTCCCACACATTGATAGAAACCCTATATACCTTTTATTACTCCAAACTTGCAATGAAATTCCAAAAGCTTGGACTTTGAGCCCTGAGATGGGTTTGCTTGAAAACCCTAGGTTAAGAATAGTAGAGCTCGCTTAGGAATTGATTATACTATGATAGAATTGCCTGAAAATACGCGGGAAGGACTTACCTTGATGTAGGAGATGGTTGGGAAGAGAAACCTTCGTGCTAGGGCTTGGGATTCGTGAAAACTGATTTTCTAGAATGAAGTGTCGTATTTATATTGTTTGCTATCGGGGAGGATTGACCGTGCACTTTGACTGTCCGTCGAGTTGATTTGACGGTCTGAGTCAGATTTTTGACGGTCCGTCGACGTGTCGACTAGGGGTGGGCATAAACACCGAAAACCAAAAAACTGGACCGAACCAAACCAAATTAATTCGGTTTTTCGGTTTCGATTTTTTGGTATGGTTTCGGTTTTTTTTATATAACAAATTCGGTGTTCGGTTCCGGGTCACTGGTTCTTCGGTATTTCGGTTTAACCGAAGTTGCTACAGTGTTTCTGGGCTGAGTTTAGTTTGCCTCTTCTGTTTCCTTAAGAAATAGCTAGTCGATGCATGATTCTATAAAGGCCTACTTGCTCATTCCCCTTTCTGATTTTGAATTTGCTGCTGCCTGCTTATCTTAGTGTGTTTAAAGCTAAATTTATATTTTAAGGTATTGTATTATAATGCTGTAGGTCTGTAGCCATTGAAAACGGTGGATTTATTATAAATGTACATTACTATTGCTATACAATGATACATAGAGTCCACCAACAGTGTAGAAGCAGTGGCGTCTTCCACACTGCTGCCTTTATTGTTGGTGTGGCTAAATGCTAATGTATCTGCAGATGTTGGCGTGTCATAACCTCAACTATATCACTTTGTTTAGATCTCTTATAACTTTGAACTTGGAAGTCTTAGCTTGGACTAATTATAGATAGTATAAGTTTTAGATGTACTAGGGTACACTGTAAATGGTAGAACTTCTGTAGTAACTAGTAACACCCTCCCTAAACTTTAATTTTTGCTTTGCTGTAAATTAGAACGTTTAACAAGTTAATTCCATGGGATTACTGTTTTGTGTTCATGCTATTTCTAATAGTATTTCTTCAACGTCCTATATAGCTGGGCTTGGTTCAGTAATTTATGTTCTGTACTTGTGTTTCACTACTATATTGGTTATAAGTTCATGCGAAAATTGAATGCCTATTAATTAGGCATGCCAACTAAAATAACGTGGTCATTTCCTTGTGTTTGATGTAATCATTAATTGAAATAGCCTATTTTGAATTAAAAAAGCATAAAATAACTCATTTTTAATCAAAAAGAAAGTCCATTTTACAACCAGAAATTAGCCCATTTCAGGCCCATGCTGAAAAAAACCAAATTAGAAAAATCGAACCGAAACGAACTTCAAAAAACCGAACTGAACCGAATTAGTCCGGTTCGGTGTTCGGTGTGCCCTTTCAAAAAATCGAAACCGAAAAATCGAACCAAAGAACCGAACGCCCACCCCTAGTGTCGACGGTCCGTCGATTCGACCGTATTGTCAGCAGTCTGAGAAAGTCTAGAGAGTTTCCAAAATGAGGTTCTAGGGACAGTGCGTTTTGACGGTCCGTCCCTCTGGCCGTCGAATGTCACTTGCAGAACTGAGTTTGGTTTTGCGACTTAAACTCCCCTTTTTGGTTTCCGAGATCCCTGAGTCATGGACGCGACTTAGTTTAAAGGTACGAGGTGTTACAATATCTCCCTCTTGGGATCATTCGTCCTCGAATGATGAGTCATGGTTAAGATTGGGTCTGGACATGGCTTGAATACATGAACGTGAAGGAAACATGAGATGAAACATGGAGACTGAATTAACAAGACATGGTTACATGGAAACATGCATACTGAGACGTGGAACATGGGCACTGGACGCATGACATGAGCGTGAAACATGAGACATGGCATGGATTATGGAAGGTTTACCTTGAGCGTTCTCTGCTTGCTCTTCAAACAAATGGGGATATCTGGATTTTATGTATTCTTCGTCTTCCCATATAGCTTCTTAAACTTTCTGAATCCTCCATAAAACCTTTACTGAGGCAACCTCTTTAGTTCTCAACTTACGAACCTGACGATCAAGGATTGCTACGGGGATCTCTTCATAAGTCAAACCATCCTTAATCGTTATAGTATCAGCAGGAACAACCAACGACGCGTCTCCCACACACTTCCTCAACATAGACACATGGAATACTGGATGAACAACAACCAACTCTTGTGGCAATTCAAGCTCATAAGCTACTAGACCAACCCTTCGCAGGATTCTATAAGGTCCACTATATCTAGGGCTAAACTTCCCTTTCTTTCCAAAACTCATAACACTCTTCATGGGTGAGACTTTAAGGAATACCCAATCATCACCTTGAAACTCTAAGTCTCTTCACCTCACATCTGTATAGGACTTCTGGCGACTCTGAGCCGTTTTTAAACGCTTTTGAATTAACTTGACTTTCTCCATAGCCTAGTAGACCGAATCCTGTCCTAGCAATTCCACTTCACCAACTTCAAACCAACTAATAGGAGATCTACACCTTCGCCCATGCAAAGCTTGAAACGGTGCCATCTTGATACTAGCATAATAATTGTTATTATAAGCAAACTCAATGAGAGGCAAGTGATCATCCCAATTACCTTTAAAATCTAGGACACATGCTCTCAACATGTCCTCAAGAGTCTGAATGGCACACTCTTCCCGACCGTCTGTCTGAGGGTGGAAAGTTATGCTGAGGTTTACCTTGGTACCCAATCCTTTCTGAAAGGATTTCCAGAAGTTCTCTATGAACTGGGCACCACGATCTGAAATAATAAACATTGGGGTCCCATGCAATTTGACAATCTTGCAAATATACAACTTGGCATAGTCTTCTGCTAAATCGGTGGTCTTAACTGGCAAGAAGTGCACTGACTTAGTAAGTCGGTCCACAATCACCCAAATCGAGTCACGTCTACGAGATGAACGAGGTAGACCTGTTATGAAGTCCATGTTTATCATCTCTCATTTTCAAACAGGAATATCAATAACCTGGGCCAAACCACCAGGCCTCTGGTGTTCGGCCTTTACTTACTGACAATTTGGACACTTAGCCACAAAATCTACCACATTCTTTTTCATATTATTCCACCAATAGATCTCTTTAAGACCATGATATATCTTAGTGGAACCTAGATGAATCGAATACCTAGAATTGTGAGCTTCTGACATAATTCACTCTCTGAGCCCATCTACATCTGGAACACATAATTTGCCTCGGTACTTCAAGGTACCATCATCTCCCTCTTGTTCAAAAGCCATTGGCTTATGCTTGTGAATCCCCTCTTTCAGCTGTAACAAGTAGGGATCGCTAAACTGCTTCTCTTTAACTTCAACTATTAAGGAGGAATGAGCTCTGTTCTGAACAATCACACCACCATCCTTGGAGTCCAAGGGTCGAACTCCTAGATTAGCTAAACGATGAACTTCTTTGGTCATAGTTATTTTATCTTCCTCAACGTGAGCTAAACTTCTTATGGAACGTCGACTAAGAGCATCGGCTACCACATTCGCTTTCCCTGGATGATAGAGAATATCCACATTATAGTCCTTAAGCAATTCGAGCCATCTTCTCTGCCTAAGATTCAACTCCCTTTGCTTGAAGATATACTGCAGGATTTTATGATCAGTGAAAATATCAAATAATGACGCCATATCTTAAGTGCAAAAACCACGACTGCCAATTCTAGATCATGAGTCTGATAATTTTTTTCGTGAGTCTTAAGCTGACGAGATGCATAAGTTACCACCTTACCATGCTTCATTAAGACACATCCGAGACCAATTCCCAAAGCATCACAATAAACTACGAATCCTTTGGTTCCCTCTGGCAACATCAAAACTGGAGTAGAAGTCAACCTCTTCTTCAACTCTTCAAAGCTTTGCTCACATGCATCTGACCACCTGAAACTTAACCTTTTTCTGAGTCAACTTAGTCAACGGAGCATAAATAGAGGAAAATACCTCTACGAAACGTCTATAATAGCCTGCCAGACCCAAGAAACTTCTTATATCAGAAATTGAAGTGGGTCTGGGCTAATTCTTTACGGCATCTATTTTCTGAGAATTAACTTTTACACCTTCACCTGAAATTACATGGGCTAAAAATGCCACCGACTTAAGCAAAAATTCACACTTTGTGAATTTAGCATAAAGTTCACGGTCCTGAAGTGTCTGCAACACTATTCAGAGATGTTCTGCATGTTCAGCCTCACTACGGGAATACACCAAAATATCATTAATGAAGACAATGACGAATAAATCAAGATAAGGCTTGAAGACTCTGTTCATAAGGTCCATGAAAGCAGCTGGCGCATTTTTCAACCCAAAAGACATAACAAGAAATTCAAAGTGACCATAACGAGTTTCGAAAGCAGTCTTAGGAATATCAACTTCCTTAACCTTTAACTGATGGCAACCTGATCTGAGGTCAATCTTAGAATAACAATGGACACCCTGAAATTGGTCAAATAAGTCATCTATTCTAGGGAGAGGATACTTGTTCTTAATGGTGAATTTGTTCAACTGGCGGTAGTCAATGCACATGTGTAAGGAACCATCTTTCTTTCGGAAAAACAAGTCTGGCGCATCCCAAGGTGAAACACTAGGCCTAATAAATCCCTTATCAAGGAGATCTTTCATCTGGGTTTTTAACTCTTTTAACTCTGCTAGGAGCCATTCTGTCTGGCGGAATGGATATAGACTTAGTGTCGAAAAATAGATCAATTCCAAAGTCAATCTCCTTGTCAGGAGTGACCCCGGGAAGATATTCTGGAATGACCTCTGGAAACTCATTAACGATTGGAACGGACTGGAGGGCTGAAGTCTGGGCATCTGTATCCCTAACTCGAACTAAGTGACAAATATACCCCTTGGAAATATCTTTCTGGCTGTTAGATAGGAAATAAACCTATCCCTGGGTACTACTGAATTGCCCTTCCACTCTATGACTAGTTCATTAGGAAACTCAAATCTCACTATTTTGGTTCTACAACTTACTGTGGCATAACATGAAGATAATCAATCCATACCCATGATTACATCAAAGTCTACCATATCCAACTCTGCTAAGTCGGCTATGGTTCTGCGGTGATAGACTAAAATTAGGCAACCTTTATAAATACGTCTAGCTATAACTGATTCCCCAACTAGGGTGGACACGTCAAAGGGTTCATGCAACTTTTCTGGTTCAATCCTAAATTTCTTAGCAACAAATGGGGTCACATAAGATAAGGTGGATCCTGGGTCAATAAGGGCATAAACGTCGAAAGTGAAGATTGTTAGTATACCTGTGACAACACCTACACGTTCCTTTGTATCTTGACTACCTGCCAGCGCATACAAAAGGTTCTGACCATCGCCCATATTGCCGGACTTTGCGGCTCCACGCTTCTGCTGGGCTTGAGAATTACAAGGAGCTGTTGAATTTATGGATTGGGCCACATTACCTCTAGTACCTTGTCTAGCTGTCAGACAATCTCTCTGAAAATAGCGTCACTGGCCACAACGATAGCATACAACCATAACCAAACAACACTCACCTGAGTGTCTCTTACCAACTTGTTGTAAACTAAAATAGTATAAGTCTGTTGACCTACACTAGCCTGAGAATAGAAACCTGCTGGCTTGAAACTCTGTTTCTTCTGATCATTCCTGAACTTTGGGACTAGGGCCCCAGCAGCAGATGGAGGGGGTCCTGATGACCCGTTCTTAAATAATTTTTTGCCTCTAACCCCCCCATGACTGAAGTTACCTGCAGACTTAGATCTTTTACTGATTTCCCTCTATTTCTCTTTCTGAAGTGCTTATTCTTCCTTTATTCGATCCTCATTACCTTTCACAAAAGCAACCATCTTGGCAATGGTCATGTTGTTATTATGAGTAGCCATATTTGCATCACCGTGCAAATTAGATTTGAGTCCAAGCACAAATCTCCTAACTACAACCCTTATATCAGGAACCATATGGGGAGCATGCTTGGCCAACGAAATGAACTTGTGATAATATTCTTGGACTGTTATGTTATTTTGCCTTAGTCTCTTAACTCACTAGCCTTTTCTTCCCTGACCTCAATTGGCATGAAGTAGTCAAGAAAAGCATCTGCAAACTCATCCCAAGTAGTAGGAAGTGCATCTTCCTCTCGGGATTGTTCTCATGACTCATACCAAATGTGGGTCACATCCTGTAACTGAAAGGCACCAAAATCCGCTGCTTCTATCTCAGTAGCATGCATAATGCGGAACACCTTCTGCAGCCCATCAATATAGTTCTGTGGATCCTCATTTGCCTTAGTCCCTGTGAACACTTGAGGTTTCATCCACAAGAATTCCTGAGTCATGGAACTAGTAGATCCTCTACTAGCACTGACGCTAAGAGCCGTTTCCTGACATTGAGCCTGATTAGCAACAATCTGGGTGAGCAACCGGATAGCTCCTCTGACATCCATATCTGAAGCACTAGGAGGTGTAACTGTAGGGGCTGCTGGGTCTGAAGCAGCTGTCTGAATCTGAACGTCTTCTTCCTGAGCTGCATCAGCAGCAGCCCTTTGGCTGGTAGCTGAAGTCCTCTTCGTGTACTTTTTTTTCGGAGCTATTTTCTGACATACGTAATTCACACGAGTTAGAAGAATTCCTGAAAGTACTGCTCTAATTGCACGATCGAGAGTATAAAAGAAGTGAGACAATCCTGAATGTTTTGGCGGTCAACTGTTTATATGTGTAGGGCCCTCACACATATAAAAATGACCCAACTGGACACGGTTTCATAGAATCCCTAAGACACATGAACCTAGGCTTTGATACCAAGCTTTGTCATTCCCCGAACTATGGCATGGGCGTAACACGACACTCAATGCCTGACTGCAGGTGAGCGAGCGAATCACATGGCTTGCTGACTCAACATGGGCATGAACTGATGCAGAATAAACTATGAACATGCATAATTTAAGTAAAGCGTGGGACCATAAATCGTAAGTCTGAAAATATCATAATATCATAATGTGGAATAGTCTGAATAAACATAATAATAATGAGCCAAAATGGCTAGATGACTCTGAATATCTGACATAACATAACTGACTAGTCTATGAAACCTCTAACATGAGTTTGAACTGCTAAACATGATTGCCGGGACAAGTCCCCCAGCATACCTTAACTGTATAACTATCATAAAAAGAAATAATGACAATACCCCCGAAGAAGATGGGACTCACCAACAGCTGATACGTGCAATGTCCTACTGAGTAGATGCGTCGTCCTCTAAGTTCGTACCTACATCGTGAAATGCAGACCCCGGGCAATAGAAAAGGTACATCAGCACATTGAATGTACTGGTATGTAAAGCAATTGAATGAAATAAACATAGCATAGGAAATAACATGATAAAACTGAAACTATAACTTGGTCATGAACATGAACATGAACATGTGTGTGTGTATGTATATGTATATATATAACATAAGTAAAAATATCTGTGGGAGAGCATTAATGTAACAGACATGAAACCACCACGTTAGTACGTGGTGTCTGATCTCTACCCAATCAGCTAAGCCATCTTGTACCTTGCCGGGGTACAAGAAATGAACATGACATGAATGGATCCAAATCCCTCAATGGGGACAATATGAAGGAATCATCCTAACTGGGTGGATCGATCCTTATCCTACGCTGGAAAACGTAGTTTCAGGTATAAAACCTTCTCGGTAATCTGTGCAACTCCCAAAAACATGGATATGATATAGTTGGCTAAGAAGCCCATGAATTTCATAAAATGACTTGTACTATAACATGAATATAGTTATATAATATACTTGCATGAAAACGTGTAGACGTGCAGGATTTTCATGAAATTAAGCATAATAGTTCATAACTTGTATTTAAGAACCCATGGAATTTAAAGCATGGGTTTTCATTGATTACAGACAGATTCTCAATAACCAAAATGGAGTATTAAGAAAACAATAACAAATTATCTGTACAATCATGGTATATCATAGTAAATGTGATTAAGGTTATCATGAACATGGCTAGAACCTTAGTTTTGGTGTAACTTCATACTTTCATGGAAGCATGTGGCGTGGGGAAGAACAAAGATGTTCCCACATGTAGACAGGGGCGGAGCTAGGGTGGTGGAAGGGATCCGAACCCCCTTCGCCGAAAAATTGCATTGTATATGTAAGGTGAAATTTGATTTTTACGTGTATATAATCCATATTGAACCCCCTCGGAACAACTCAGATGTTTAGTGCAGTGGTCATAGGGGTTTAGATTTTTGCCAACCTCATGGAGGTCGCGAGTTCAATATCTACTTACAACAATATTTTCACTTAGCTCTGTCTCCTTTCCCTCTTTCATGCATAGGACACCCTTTTCCATCGTTAGTCCAAGCAAGGCCCAGATACCCTTTTCCAGCATTAGTCCAAGTAAGGCCCAACTGCCCACGTATATAATTGCTTATTTTACATTGTAGGTCTCTTATAAACAAATGTTTATATTAAGATCATAATTTTTGGATTATTTTAATACTAGCAGAGTTTATAACAAATGTAGCATATTTAAAAAAAATACCACTTCCCCATTTTCAATTTATGTGAATCTTTTCGGAGTATGAGGGTCAAACTTTATAATTTTGACCGAAATTTTGATATAGATTTTTCAAATTAGTAAAAATAAAATTTATATATTTAGAAATTACATAAAAAGTACTATAAGTCATGATAATTTATATTTCAAATTATTTTGAAAAAATATAAGGAAAACTTAGTCAAAGAATCACCTCGTAGACTCCCCAAATAGTAATAGGTTCACATAAATTGAAACAGAAGGATTAATAAACACTACAACTTTTATCATAATTTTTTACCTTTTCCTGAAAATTAGGGAGACATTTAGATTATATTCCCCCCGCCCCCCACCCCTCTTATTTCATAAATTATAGTATTATTTTTTTTCCATTCAAGAACCTTGACGATTTTCAAAGATAATATATGATTGAAGGGGTACTAATTCGAAACAAAAAATAAAGTTTAAAAGAAAGTAGAAAATTGCAAAGTCAAAAGAAAAAAAAAGCGCGAGAAACTTTAAGACACTTGATGGAGAAGGGCAAAAGTTGGAAAGATTATTAAATGGGTCATGAGTTAAATTTAGAGGGTTAAGGTTAATCTTCGCCGCCCCGCCCAACCCCGCTCCATTTATCATCCTTTGATTTTCGCGAGTTACTCCTTCATATCCCGAACCCCTTTACTAAAAATCCTGCCTTCGCCACTGCATGTAGATAGAAACCCTACATACCTGTTATTGCTCTAAACTTGCAATGGAATTCCAAAAGCTTGGACTTTGAACCTTGAGATGGGTTTGCTTGAAAACCGTAGGTTAAGAATAGTGGAGCTCGCGTAGGAATTGATTATACTATGATAGAATCGCCTGAAAATACGCGGAAAGGACTTACCTTGATGTAGGAGATGGTTGGGAAGAGAAACCTTCGTGCCAGGGCTTGGGATTCGTGAAAACTGATTTTCTAGAATGAAGTGTCGTATTTATACTGTTTGCTGTCGGGGAGGATTAACGGTGCACTTTGACGTCCTTCGAAATTCGATGGCCTGTCGAGTTGCTTTGATGGTCTGAGTCAGATTTTTTACGGTGCATCATTGACGGTCAGTCAATTCAACCGTACTGTCAGCAGCCTGAGAAAGTCCAGAGAGTTTGCAAAACAAGGTTCTAGGGATAGTGCGTTTTGACGGTCTATCCCATTGGCTGTCTAGTGTCACCTGCAGAACTGAGTCTGGTTTTGCGATTTAAACTCCCCTTTTTGGCTTCCGGGATCCTTGAGTCATAGACGCTGCTTAGTTTAAAGGTACGAGGTGTTACAGATGGGATTAACCCTTCGTGATCGTGCTGCCCTAGTCATGATCTCACTGAATGTTTAATTGTAGTCAGCTCGGCCCCTTCACTCTACGCGTTCGCGGTGTCCCTGAAGCGATCGTGATGACCAAGTTGCCAAACTTTTGTCGTCGCTACTTTCTTCCTCGTAACTTCAAAGAAGGAAATCAACACCAGAAAGCAAGCGTACATGTTCAAATGTAGAGACACCATGCTATTACTCTGGGCTAAGCTTCAGCATGAACCCCTTATGTGTCACAATCAGGTGTTGTAACTGAAGTTTTATCATTGTAGGTTGGTGTCCCACAATAATCTCCTATTAATGAATCTGAACTAATCGAAAGTCACAGATTGCAGAGTATAAGATCAACAGTCTCATTTAAGAAGATATTTGCTGGTTGTAGATCTAGGACACAAGTGTTTTCACTTTGATGTACTGTATGAAGGGCATATGAGAACCCTTCCTAATATGCAAAAAGTTTAGTACGAATGAATATACGAGTTAAATTTTTTCTTGACTACAAAACTTTTCATTATGGGTTTGTTTTACTATTTTTTTAAAAAAATTAAAAAGTAATTTAAAATAACTTGAAAGACTAAGACATTACATCCAGCAAACCTAGACATGACACTAAAAACAAACAAAAAAACGTCCAACAGCGCTAAAAAAGATAAACTAGACATAGCATAGTATTTTTTGGCTATGCCCCAAAAGCAAAAAATTGAGACCAACTCCAGAATGTCCTTTGGGGAATTAATCCTTCCATGTTATGGATGTGCATTACTCTATTAGAAAAATCCACAATACAACACCCCGGTAAGAAGGAACACAATAAAAAAATGAATCAATCCAGTCCCAAAATATGGCAGTCTCTCGAGTTTATGTTGTTTTTTTCTTCTAATCAAATCCCCTAAAACGATATGAGTACACGGATAGCCCGAGTTCGATGAAAAATACATTCCACCTCATCAACGCACCCATCCTCAACCTCAATCTCAACCCCAACTCCAACCTTAATATTTGCCTTCATTAGTTCAACTTCTCTAAGTACCCTAGCCTCATAAATCAAATTGTCGTGAGCTGTCAGTAGAATATCGTTCAACCTATCTAGGCTAATAAATTTCTTCTTTACTAACATTAATGAATGGAAAAAGTTGATTTAAAAAATAAATAAGACATGGACATGGTGAAGATTTTACATGCTAAGTTGCATGTTAGAGCTCCAATCTTCATATTTGTCTTCATTAGTTCAACTTCTCTGAGTACCCTAGCCTCATAAATCAAATTGTCGTGAGCTGTCAGTAGAATATCGTTCAGCCTCTCTAGGATAATAAATTGTCTTTACTAACATTAATGAATGGAAAAAGTTGATTAAAAAAGATAAGACGTAGACATGGTGAAGATTTTACATGCCAAGTCGCATGTTAGAGTTTTCCGTTGGAAAAGAAGAAGATCCAACAATAAGAAATGCGTTCGAGTTCTATAACCCTAATCTTCAAATTCAATAACATAATAATTAGTGCTTAATAGACAAATGGGTCAACAGATCCATCACCAATGATGAAATCAGGAGGATGATTGCTTTCCGAACTGAATTGAGCCAACATAAGTGTAGTTTCACGAGTTTGAAAGGTGAGATCAGTGTTAGGGCTTTATCTTTGGGTAGAAGCATCACTTGCAATGTCCATATTGAAGAGGGGAAATAGCTTTCTGTTAAAGTAGAGATGACTTATGTTTACTAAATTACCCTTATTAATTATGCTTTGAAAATCTATGTTTGATTTAATAATTTAATGATAAGGACAATATTAAAAGAAAGAATAATTCTCTTTGATTTTTTTAAGATAGACAAGCAAAAAAAAACCTTTTTTCATAAAAGGAAAGAAGAGAATAATAGTTTTAAGTTTCAAATTAATAGCAAAATATTGAAAAATTAGTTACCTTATTTTGTATCAAAATTTTAAAAACATAAAAGCAAAATAAAGTAAAATAAAACTAACCGAAGCCCATTGAAAACCCCGACCTGATCCCTAAAAGTCCGGTTCCCATAAGAGAGACTTTTTAAGGCTTTGGGTTAAAAATGGAACCAGAAAATCTTTACGATGATGTTCCAATCATCGTCTCAAACCCAACAATGCTACTCGCCATTGATACTCGCAGCTCTACTCGCAATAGCAAAGACAAAACAAACACCTCTCATGTGAAGCCCTTCGGTGCGTGTTCTTCAATCGCCACTCGAAGCTTTACTCGCAAGTGACAAACAAATACTACTCAACTCTTTACCTCTCTTCAAGAAAACAAAAATCATTAAAGAATATGTATATGTCAATTGTGATTGCAAACCAACAAGGACCTGTGATTGTGAGGTCACAATTATGGACCTTCCAAATGTGATTATGGTGGATATTCTTTCAAGATTACAAATCAAGCCCATTTTCTATTGTAAGACTATTTGCAAACTGTGGTATCATCTTTTAACTTCTAACCCTTTATTTCTTAAGTTGTATCACACAAGATCATCTAAGTTTCCCTGCATTTTGCTTTTGGATGGTCTCTCGAAAGCTTCGATTCTTGAACTCAAAGCATATTATGATTATAATTCTCAGTCCTTAAACAGACCCATTGTGTTGAGCCCTAAGTTTCACCTCCCTCCACTAAATCCTAGATTGATTGATATTAATTTTGGTGTTGGTTTTTCTTATCATAGGTTGAGAATAATTGTTTCGTGTAATGGGTTCATTTGTTTGATGATTGAACATATGGATTCTACTAATCATTATGTTTACATTATCAATCCTCTTGTAAGAATAAATCACGGGGCAAGAACAATATTGCACACCTTTCTACTGCAGCGGAAGATCGTTGAAATCACCATTGAAAAAATTCCCCCAAGTCGAACTTCGATTCACTAGGAAACGAAGTTGATTTTCACGAACTAAATGCCTTTCGAATTGTGTCAACATATCACAACTAGAGAAAAGTTTTCTTCTTGAAAGAAGAAGAAGAACAGAGAGTTGGTTTTCTTTATCTTAAGAAGAGCGTTCAAGAGATTAGTAGAAAGCTGATTTGCCCCTCTCTTAAATTAACCACGTTTGGCAGTAACTTCTCTTCAGGGAAGTTATTCCGTAACTTCTATCCTTATCCTTTTCAAATGGATAGGGTCAGCCCATATGGAGAGATCCGTGACCCCGTTTAAATATCAACATCTCCCACTTCGCTCATTATGGGCTAGACCGAATTCAGCATTATGTCAATAACAAACGTAATTCACACTAGGAAGTAGTTCGTGCGACCCACGAACATCAAGAGCTTTACCTATTAAGGTTGTACAAGAGCTCCACGTAGGAAATCAATCACATGCGGAAAGAATTCACTACCAAACATGAGGATCTTATTACTCGCAATACGCCAGACATCATTTGCTACTCTAATAGCTAGTTATCCGATCCCTCATCCTCACAAAGAGATGAACTCGAGTTCATGTATAACTTTATCCACAATTACACTTGTTACCCTTATGGTAAGTGTAATGATCGACCTGTGAATACAAGTTACATTGTTAATCTTAGTTGTCTTCCCTTTCTACTCGAAACTATCCATCACACACTACTAAAAAATCAGCGTTTAGTGACGGAATATTAGCGACGGACCATATTCTGTCGCTAATTAACGACGGATTAGCTACGGATACCTCATTTTGTCGCAAAAAAAGAAACTAAAATTTTATCTCATTATATAGCGACGGATTAGCAACGAACAATGAGTTTCGTTACTAATAATTAGCGCGAATTTTTGGCGCCTTAAATTTACTACAGATTTAGCAACAGAAGAGGCGCGACAAATTTTATTTTTAATTAGCGACGAATTCAGCAACGAAATATCCGTCGCTAGGCCTTTAATTTTTCTAGAAAAAAATATATATTTGCAGCAACGGAAAATTTTGTCGCAATATTAACTATTAAAAGAAATCAATGTATTATTTAGCGACGGATTATAAAATCCGTCGCTATTCCGTCGTTAAATGTAAAAAACAAAAGATATCTCCTAGCTAGGTTACGCATTCTTTCATTTCCAACACAGTAGCCAACACGGATAAAGAGATAGACTGTGCGAAATTGGTAACATAGAGAGAGAGAGAGCACAACATAGATCAAAATAATGTGAATCTAGGGTTTACATTGTGTTTTTCTCTTCTTCTACTGCAACTTTTATCTAAAGGAAAGGTATGTTTTGATTTTTGTATGTGTTATGGGCAGTTTCTTTCTTCTTTACCTCCTTCTTTGTGTTTTCTGACATTAAATCTAAAACGAAATTAAGATATCTGTGTTTTCTTGCTTATTATCTAAATGACAGAGTGTTTTAAGTGTTTTGTTTTTGCTAAAATCGAAGTTGGGTGTGTTGAAAACTGTTGGGTTTATAATTTATTTGAAGGTTAAGTATTGGGAATCTCTATTTGGGCGAAAATCTGATGAAAATGGAAATTCGACCTTTGTTTGTGCTAAATCTTGTAGGATAATATTATTTGGTGGTTAAAGTTTGTTTTAATTTATTGCATGTCGAGAAAAAGCTTGAAGAACTCAACATTCTTTATATAATCTGTGATTTGAAATCAGTGTTAGTGAACTGGGTTTCTTACTCGATTTTCTTTGTTTCAGTTTCAGTTTTGTTAATTTCATTTTGTCATTTTTTTTTAACTAAAAGGTGAATGATATGGTCTGTTTCACTAAGTTATTTCAGCTTGTTCTTCCATTTAGAGGTCATTCAGTTGTATTAATGATATGAAGACAGAACATTAACTTGATTGCTTTGTTTATGTCAACATTAATAGGAACATGAATAATCTAGAGCGTGATTGGATGTATAATAGGTTGGATGGCCGAGGGGGTATAAACTCTAGCTTTGTAACCGGTGTAGATAATTTTATCCAATTTGCACTTTCTGAACGATACGTAGTGGACAGCTGGTCAGAATTCATTGACGTGCTACTCATTGAAGGTTCTGCATTTTAGCTGCTGTTGTTGAGGTATTGTTGCCTGTATTGAAGTTCTTCTCACTTAAGTTTATTTATCTCCTCTCTCTCTGTACAGTAACTTGACTATTGATTTGTATAAAATGATAAATAGCAGTTGTTGATGACAAAGAACTGCTACATTTTTTCTACAACTGATGAGCAAGTATGGCCAAAATTGAATTTGATGAAAACTACTGCTTGTGTTGTCATGTATTCTGCATTTTCTGAAATTCTGCAAACTGTTAACTCATCATGTGTGTCATACCATGTGATTATGTTGTCATGATTCTGTTGTGGTGTTAATATCTTCTTGGAAGCTGTAACAGTCTAGATTCTCATCAATGTATCAAATTGCTATGTGACCTGTAGTAGCAAATCTGCATCTGCTGCTACTAGTCTTAAACTTGCTTAACAAGATTAGTAAACCAGGACTGCAGTTCTTCAAGAGAACTGCACATCTGTAGCCTTTGAGATTGTGACATTTGTTCCTTTCAAGCTTGCCCTGAGTTAACAATTTGTGCCCCTATGACTTATTTGTTGAAAGACATCTGCTTGCATTCTTTGTTTCCCCTTGTGCTATCATAACATCACTTCCCAGTCCCTGCAGCATATCTGATATCCCAGCATACCATGTAGCCATGCTTGTGTGATCTCTGCAGTTTTGCTGCTGCTTCTGGCTGCTATTTCCTTGAGTTGTAGTACCACCAATTCCTGCCTGCCTGGATTACCACCTGTCTGTTGTTCCTGAAAGCCAGCATTGCACCTTTAATTTTTTTTTTTTTTGATGATCTTGAGCAGCTGATGATTCAATTCAGGCTTAATACAACAGCTGATCATAGTTGCTACAGCAATCCTTTTCATTTGGTACTGCAAATAAATTGCCTGGTTAACACGACGAATTGGGAGTAGCATCTTCTCTTGGCTCTCAGTTGATAACAGCATCAACAATGACCCATCGCATGCACTGAATGCTTGTTAGCAGTTGCTGTGATGTAATCCTCAACAGACATGTCATTGACCTGAACACCAGTATAGGCTTAGACACCAGAAATCAACAGTTTTTTTTTTTTTTTGCTTTGTGTCCTCCTTGTTGTGCAATGGTGTGTTTAGACAATGCATCTGCAGTGGTATTTGCCTCTCTAAAATTATGCTTGCATTCAAAAAAATGCTTAGAGATTCTTTGTAGCCTCTCAAGAGATTGAATCAAATTCCATGGTGGTTTAGCAAGATTGCTAATCCATTTAACTTTCTAGGCACCATTCAACACCCTTATGTCTCCTTATTCCTTCTGATGTGGAAATTGATCACCTCTCTGCACATTGTATATTATTTTTTATTTTTTTTGGTGCACACCAAGGCTGCAAGAGCACCTTGTGCCTTTCCATGCTGCAAACAGGTGAGGTGCTGCATTGCTGCTATTTGACAACTTGCCAAATTTCTCCAAGTCAAAAATCTTGCTTCTCCAAGACTTCTGGTGTTTATTCCTTGCTGCAACCAGCCTTCCTCCTCTTTTTTTTTTTTTTTTTTTTTTTTTTTTTCTGGTACATTCCAACAGCAGCATATGCTAAAGTAAATCAGTGATTGATTCTTCTTAGCATCCATGCTGCATTGCTAGTGTTTGATACTCAACAGCTGTTCTTCCAACTAAGACCCTGTCCACATTTAGTTGTTGCACATTTGAAGTATCTATTTGGTCAAGTTTGAAGTTCTGGTTTTTTTTTTCTTCAAACTGGTGTAATTTTGGTGTCTTGAACACAACTGTTCACAGCCTTGATCAACAATTAGAAGGCTATTGAACACTTCATATTTCACTCTAGAACACTTCATATAACTTCATATCTGCATTTTTTTTCTGGTTCACACAGACAAACAGCACATCCAAGTATTGATGCTATGTAATGTGAAGTTCCTCCCCTTCTTAGGAAGAGATGGTGGAAATTAAGCTCAGTGCCACATTTGCATATGACCTGCAACATATATTGCTTCTTGCTGCAGTTGATTTTTTTTTTTTTCTACCAAAGAAGCAAAGTATCTGTGCTCTCATTTTCACCACTGCTGCATATGATGTTACTGCTTAATGTTCCTTCATGTGTTCTTTGGCCAATACTCCATGTGTATCAGATTGCATCCCCGTCTCACATTACGCTTCATCATTTGATGTTTCGCAGAATCGCACCAGCAGGTGTTTTTTTTTTTTTTTTTTTTGAAACAAAGTACTTTTTTTAAGTGATAAAAAAAGTACTTTCTTCTGAAGAAGAAAAAAATACTTTTTTTTTCTCTCAAAAAGTATCAATTGAAACAAAGTACTTTTTTTTTTTAAGTGATAAAAAAAGTACTTTCTTCTGAAGTAGAAAAAAAATAAAATATATATATATATATATATTTTTTTTTTATTTTTTTTTCCTCTCAAAAAGTTGCCACCTTGTGCTTCCAAGTCCTCAAAAAGTTGCCATGATAACACTAGATCAACCTCATTTTAGCCTGTCACCTCTGGGCTTTGTAATAGGTCCTGTCCTGTGAATCATTTCTTTGTGTTTGTGCCCATGCATGGTTCTAAATTTCCAAACAACAGCTCTTTGCACTTGCTACTGTCCATTGAATGTAAACAGCAGTGATTTTTTTTTTCCCTTTCTCTTTTGTGTGTGTGTGTCTGAGTGTGTATTTTCCCTTTCTGATGTTCACCAACAGCAATAAGGAAGCATTTGTTTATTACCACCAGTTGCATATGAGCATCATTAACCAACAGATCAGTGTGTTGAATCTGCTGATCAAACCATACCAAATGCAGTACTTCATCATAGGTAACCACAGCCACCAGCAGCCTATGTACTTTCTCCCTCTATTGACATTTTATTGAAAAATATCCCGTGTCACTGCAGCATATATGATTTTCTACTCCTGTATTCCATACTTCCCATTAGTAGAAAACATGTTGGCAGTGAAGAAAGTTTGCTGTCCATGAGCATGCAGAACCTCGACACCCTACTGTCTTTCATCAGCAGTAGTATTCAGGAGTTTAGCAGAAACCTCCAGCCTTCTTTGTCTATTTCCTTCCTGGTTCACACCAGGGTTCTCTTTTTTTTTTTTTTTTTTTTTTTTTTTTTTTTTTTCAGCAACCACCATTCCTTTAGCTTTGATTCATAGACCACATTAAGTGAAGTAATTCATCAAGCAGACAACAACCACCAGTAACCTTTTGCTCCATCGGGGTTTTTTTTTTTTTTTCCTCATCACATTAATCAAAGTGCTAATTGTAAACCAACAACTAAACTAGTAAACCATGAAACCACCATATGTTGCTGTCTTTGTTGAAGTTGGTACAGAAATTAGGCTTTCTCGTAACTGTGCTACTGCTGCCACAGAAGTTGATCTCTATAGATTGTGATTTAAAACTGCAACTTAGTGTTGTTATTTGGCTATTTAAAAATTTTGCTGCTGTTTGCTGAATGTGTGCATAATAGGTATATACAGTGTGTGTGTGTTTGTCTGTCTGTTTGAAGATTGATCTCAATGCAAGTGACTTGTTTGAGTGGGTAGCATCATGACTGTCCGGATTTATTTAAGGATGACTGTTTCATCATGACTGTTTGAAACATCCTTATTCGTTGTTTAAATTTTGCAAAACACCCAAAGCATGCTAAACTGTCATGACTGTGACATCCGGCTTTGGATATTTTGACAGTCATGCTTTGGATTTAACCATGTCCACATTTTTTTTGTAGATATGGATCGAGGCAGAGGTCGAGGTAGCGGAGGTCGTGTAGGAAAGTCCTCATTAAGGTGTGATTCTATTGGTCGTGCAAACATGCCTACCATTCCCATTCCCACCACAGTTAGTCCTCAACAAGGTGGTACGAGTTTCATAGGTGGGCCAGATCCTATAAACCAAGTTCAAACTTTACGTACGCCACCGGTTCAAGCCTCAGGTCTGTTTATTACTGCCTCTCATAATAGAAACTATAAATTGTAGGTTTGCTTGTGTAACAAGCTGCAGATTTTGTAAATCAAGCTGCAGATTTTGTAAATCATGATTAGTCATATTTGTAGACTTGCAAACAACTTGTATAAAAACCTCTTTACTGATGGTTGCTTTAATTTCCTCACGTCCACATTTTTTTGTAGATATCGCTCGAGGAAAAGGTCAAGGTAGTCCTCAACAAGGTGGTACGAGTTCCATAGGTGGGCCAGATTCTATAAACCATGTTCAAACTTTAGGTACGCCACCGGTTCAAGCGTCAGATCACGGTAGTAACCCAACCATCCCTGAATTATCTCCCATTACACCTGATCTGAGCGGCCCAGTAGATGAGGGTACATCAAAACAGAGCAACACTGTCAGCGAAGAAGAGTCCAGTAGTCGTCGTAGGCAGCGGACACTTACACTTGTTACTCTTACTCCTGCAGGGTTAGTCCATGCTTGTATTTTTTTTTTATATATAATTTGTGGTAGGCCTTGAAATAATATTTTCAAATTTATGCAGGTTGGAACCTTCTAAAGAATGCTCTAATACCATATCCGCATCTTTCAAAAATCAACTTGATCCCAATGGAATCAATTGGAAAGGTGTCTCAGAAGATACTAGAAATTTTTATTTTGGGGAATTCAAGGTATAACTTTCATCATAATTCGTTTTATAAGTGTATTAGCTTTTATAGTTAGGATACTAATAATATTAGTTTATAAACTATTTTCGGAAGACATACCATTGGGACTCTTCGATTCCTGAGAGTGTAATAAAAAAACATTGGAATACTAAGGCAGCAACAAAGTATACGAATTTCATTAGCAAAATTAAACAAAAAAGGATTAAGCCGGATTATGTGTCTGATAATGTGTGGGAACGCTGGTTGCAACTTTGGCCGGATCCTAAGTGTGTCGAAAAGTCGGAGATAAATGCAAAGAATCGTTGTGGAGGGAAAGAAGTTGCTGCCGGGACTCACACGGGTGGCTCTATCTGCATTGGGGAGCATCGCAAGAGACTTGTAAGTATATATATTTCTTTTCATACACTCTTAAATTTTTTATATTTACTACTTGAAAAATACTACTTGAAAATTGTTTTTTCAAGGTGTTTTTTGCAGTTCTTGATTCTGGTTTACCTAGGTATATATATTGCTATTTTCTTGATTACTATGTTGTTGTCTTTCTTGAATTATTTAGATTTTTCTATTGCTGGTTATACTGCTATTGTTCTTGGTGTAATTTTCTGAAATGAGTAACTTTTGCATAGGCTGTTACAAAGGGTCGAGATCCAACACCAGGTGAGGTACATTTGCATGTCCATACACATGATCATGATGGAGAATCTTTTGTTGATGAGCGTGCCCGAGATGTCCATGTAAGTTCAAAATTTTATAATTTCAGAATTAAACTAATGACTCGTAAAGGTGTGGTAAACTAATTTCAGAATTTCAGAATTAATGGAGAATCTTTTACCTAGCTGCTGTAAACAACAGTGTTTTGTCGAAGGTGTGGTTAATGATAACTAAAGACTGTGTTTAGCATAAATACTGGTATGATGGTTGTGATATGTTTGTAAAGCTATGTAGGATCCTATATTAAGATGTGAAGCATACATTATGAATCCTGTTAGATAGTCTGGTGTTCTGCAGTCAAATATACGACTAAGTTGCTTAGTGGTTATTATTATATATCAAACGAAACCAATCAGCTGTACAAGTAACACTGTCAAAATAAAAGCACAACAATAAACAAATTATATGCTATGAATCATTGCCCAGCACCTATCACTATATGAACTTGGTTTGCTTCCATGCATTTGTTTGCTGTTAACCACAAACCAGTGTCATCAAACCAGCTCAATATGTAAGTGCTTCTTGTTCCTCTCAGTAGTTGTAATGCTATGTAGTTTTGTATTACTATATGTGTCAAACTTAGCCAGATATTGCAAGTTTTCAATAGGAATGAGCATAGCTAATACTGCCCATTAAAAACCATACAATAACAGTACTTGGTTGGGAATATGGCTAAGGTTGGGAATATGAAACTTATCCATGTTGATAAGCCTTCTTCCAGTACTTGGTAGTTTTGAAAAATGACTGAACTCAACTTCACTTTGATACTTCTCAGTCAATTTTCTGAAAGTCTCTTCCTTTTCCTCTGAAAATTCCTTATTTGCCAATTGAATTTTCATTTCTTCTCTCTTTTTCTTGAGCTCATTGATGGCTACCAGCTTCTTAGCATGCTCCTTTTGCTGTTTTGCAAGCTTTGACTTCTTTTTCTTACCTGAAGCATGTGAACCATGAAGCATGATCCTTTGCTTAACTTGTGAAAGAAATCCTGGATATAAATGAATAGAAATCTGGCTTAGGATGTTGTTAAGACTGATGAACTGATGAGCATAAAGACTGTGTTTAGCATAATTGTGCAGTTAATTGATGTTCGTCGTTCCCCTGCTGACTCGCAGCAGCAACAAGTGCGGCATTTATGCAACCTTGTGCCTGTTAGTATGTATTACTTGTACACCAACGAAAAATGGATAAATATCTGCTCTCTTATCTTTGGAATTCATTTATCTTTTTATTTGGTAAAATTGAATGGTTAGTATTCTTGATGTTTTAATTTCACTAATTATTACAGGAAAGATATCAAGAAATATTACGAGAAAAATCACAGTCTCAGTCTGATATTGATCAATGTGAAGCATATTACGAAGCTGCTGGGGGAACAAGGAAGAGAAGAACATATGGTCTTGGATCTCAAGCACAAAGTTATTATGGGCCGAATCTTTGCGTCAATTTTGCCTTTAATGCTTCAGCATCAACAACACCTTCAACTTCTCAATCAGCCCCTACAGAAAATATGGAGGAGTTAGTGATGCAATTGATTCCTACACTGACTGATCGCTTGCTTCCTTTATTTATTGAGAAGGCACGCGGAGTGATTTCTTCACCATCACATCATCTAAATACTCCTGTCGACAAACCATCAGTTGTGACACCCATAGTGCTTCCTCCTACTACTGTCAACGTTGACGATGTTGATCCTTTAGTTTCTGATGGTGATCGTAGTCCTTCACCCATGCATTAGTTTTTTATGTTATCCGCTTTTTGTTGGAAAGAACAAACTTATGCACTAACAATACTTGATGGATGTGTGGGTTCTTTTGGTAGTTGATAGCTTGGTGTTGTTGGTGTTTTGGACTTAACGATTGGGATTTCGCTATCTATTTTGAACTTTTTTTATAAATATTATTTTATGTGAATGTCAGTTATTTTTAAGGGTATTTATTAATTTGTATTTAGTATGTTTCAACAGGTGTATTTAAAAAAAAAACAGAAGAAAAATATTTGTGATAGATTTGCGACGGATTTTGGTCGTTGCTAGAGGGACAAATATTCTATTGTCGCTAAATGCAGGCACAAATAATTCAATATTTTGCGACGGATTAGCGACAATGGTTTTCGTCGCTAATTTACTAAAACGACGAAATGAAATATGAAATTAGTCACGGAATTTATAACAATAGCAACAAAAATAATCCGTTGCTATAATGTGCAACGGATCTCATACGTCGCTGCTCTGTCGCTAAGTTTGCGACGGATTTAAATTTTCCGTCGCTAATAGGTTAGCAACGCGCAAAATCATAACAGACGCTAATCCGTCGCTAATTCGTCGCAACACATGTTTAGCAACAGATATATGCTGATTAGCGACGGAATACGTCCGTCACTAAACGCTGTTTTTTTAGTAGTGACAAATCAATTGCTTTCCTAGAAATGCACTGCATTGTCGAATCACTCATAGCTATTAGTGACATGATAAAGTAGCAACATTGATTTGTACTTCAAGAAACAGTAAAAGGTCAAAGGGTGTTCCAATGGAAAGTCAATATTATAACTTTCTGGGTCTCACAAAATAAAGAAGCAGAGACCCATTTCCCATTAACCCATTAGTCGCTAAGCACACGTGGTATGAAACACGTGCTACGGTGTTCTCACCTTATGTTAGCGCGCATGTCTCATTATTTTTCTCATTCAACACTGCACAGATCTTGGTCTAGACACCTTGAGATGTCTAACCAGAGTTTTTCTCTTCAATGATCCTCAAATTCATCTTCTTAGAGAAACTCATATCTGGCTTACAAACAAGTCATAACATGGTGGTAGAATTCATCTCTTCATGTTCCTCAACGTAAGAGGAAATTGCTCGTGTGAGAGAGCCAATCTCGTGACTTGTTCGACACACTTACATCCTTCACTAAGATATCATCACATGCATATAGAATATCAACATAATCTCAATCATAATTCATCGATGAGTATATTTTGCATTACATAAATTTCAACATACCCTTCGCAAACCTAGAGCCACAACATGTTTCTCAAATATGTCTCTAGATATTGATTTTTGTAAGAGGATCAACCATCATCTTTGTGAAGACATGTATTGCAATGTTATGTTTCCACTTGCCATGATGTCTAACGAAGTTATATGTATTTGAAATCAATTTGTTTGATCTTATTATGAAACTTAGGATCCTTTGTAAATGCAATAGCCTCTTGACTACCACTATATAAAATTATGGAACCCTGAGAATTCTTTGCAACATGATAATGCTCAAAGAATCCTTAACCAAACAACTTCTTGTACTACAGATGCACAAGCCATGAATTCAGCTTCCATGGACGAAAGGACCGTGCAAGTTTGTTTCTTACTTTGTGAAATAGTACCACCAGTAAGTAAGAAAACATAGCCAAAAATTTATTTTCTATCATTCTGGTCACCAGCCCAATCAACATCTATATGACCTCTCAGGAGTAAATCAGATCCACTATGGAATAGTGAATAATTTGCAGTTCCTTTCAAGTATCAGAAAATCCTCTTCACATATTTCAATGATCTCTTCCAGTATTGGATTGATACCTGCTACCATGATACCTGCTACCAGACTTATGGCATAACAAATGTCTGAACAAGTGCACCTCATAGCGTACATCAAGATCCTGACAACACTTGAATTTGAAACTCGAGGCATGTCTTCCTTTTATTTTTTAGTCTTTGGACACAGATCAAGGCTCAAAGTTTCACCTCTTGCCATAGGAGTATCCACGGGTTTACAACTATTCATTCAAAAGCGTTCCAAACTTTCCTTATCTATGTTTCTTGATACATACTCAAAAAGCTTTTCTGCAATGATATTTTGGATCTTAACACCCAATATATAGTCAGATTCACCCATGTATTTCATGTCAAATAACTTTGAAATCCATGACTTGATAGTTTTCACATACTCCAAATTATTTTCGGCTAATAAAATATCATCCACGTAAAGGAAATGAATTACAAACATTCTATTGGACTTTTTCACTTAGATGAAATGGTCTTCACTGATCATGATAAGACTATATGAGATCACCTGTCACACCCCGACGAGGAGTATGACGGGCTCCGCCCCATGGGCCGGAGACCACCAGACTTAGCAGTTACTTTGAACTTCATATACTGTAATTCAAAGAACACCTGCACACAGAAAAGACCCAACATAGAAATATCCGATAATCCAACATATTTGTACATAATCGAACCGACAAGGTCGCCACAACATCACGAGTATCATAAAGCCGACAAGGCTAACAGGAAAGTATCACAGACCAAGACAAAGCTAACGTGACCATACACAATATATACATACCCCACTATGTCTTTGAGCCTCTAAGAGTGTACCTATGAACATATACTACACTAGCAGAAAAATACCAAATGACAGCAAGTCCGGAGAAGTGGCACTTGCTAACACCGCTGAAGCTGGAAAATCCTAATGCGGTCGCTCCACAATAACCCTGTCAGTGCTTGCAGCACGAAATGCAGCGTCCCGTGCAATGGGACGTCATTACGGATAAAAGCACTGAGTATTTAAGGCTGGAATCAATAACATAAGTAAGACAGAGGTACAAAGAGAATAGAAGTAACCTGCCATCTTAGAACGTACAATATACAATGCATGAGTTTTAAAATCATATGCAGGTATATGCTCATATATATATAAATAGTATCATCAGCATAACGTACCCGGCCTTTTCAGGACTCGGTGTATAAGTAACTAGCCCTTTCGGGACTCGGTGTGTAAGTACCCGACCCTTTCGGGACTCGGTGTGTAATACCAACTGATCAGTGGTTGCATAATAGGTGTTGTACCTGGCCGACTATAGCGCAAATCGGTGTAGTAAAATAGTGCATACATATACATATATATATATATATATATATATATATATATATATATATATATATGAAGTAACAGCGGCCTTTCGGAGTGACATAAGGTCGTAACCTCCGAATGAATTATGGAGTTCGTATCGAATCCAAGGAAATAACTTAATGATGATAAACATGATAATATGGTAGAATCAGTCAAGTAATTAAGGCATTAAGATTTGAAATACATAGCATAGGAATGGAATGAATTTGTTATGAGACGCTCATGTTCATGCTTTAGTTGGATTCGTGCCAAAGAAAGAGAGAAACAAACACCCTACATACCTTATCCGTCAAGCCACCACTTAAAGAATCCCTTACTCCGATGCTTGCCCTTCACCCGAACCTATAAATTGAGAAATACATCTTTAATTATACTTCCATCATATTTCCATCAACTTATAAGTGTTACTCATTGAAGGCTAATTTGGGTTACGAAAATTTTGGCAGCATCTCCCCCATATTATTCACTTCCTCCAAATACCAAAACAACTCCCAAACAATACCAACAACATCAACAACAATATCATCAAGATTGTACAAGACAAATATGTATATTTTCATCCAAAACTCTCTTCAAACTTGCATCCATAAGTCAACAACACCAACACAACAATTATAACTCTTATTCTCATAAATATTCGTAAATCAACATTAATAAAGAGAAATTCACACCATACCTTCACTAGAAAGGAATATCTTCAATATCTACTTGAATCCGGGCCAACTCCAACACAAAACAAAACTATAATCGCGACTACACGCTGTCCGGCCCTCGATTAATACTCCGTCACTCGAAATTTACTCAAAATCCTCACTTTTATGGTGTAGATATGCCCTCATATGCTTGCTGAATTTTTTGGAATATTTGGAAAAATTTTGTGAAGAAAAAATGGGATTTTGCCCCTTATATAGTGGGTTAGAGTCGATTGACACTATAGCACTGTAGCAGCGCGCCTTGCTCTGCCCGCCTAACTTGTAACGTCCATAATTCTCTACTCCGACGTTGTATCGATGCGGGGTTTGTTGCGTTGGGAACTAGGCTTCCCGAAATTCAATTTAGGCATTTATTTCACTTCAAAACTCCTCGTATACCATAAGATATTCCTTCCTCAAGTAGGGCCAAAATTACCCCTCCTATTTCCTCCAAAGTCCAACAAAACTTAATTTTCTTGATTCACTTGCCCTCCAATCCTTCCGCAGGTTATTATATAAACTTAAACCCTCATAAACATAAGATAGGCGCATCTAATCTCATATACCTCCTGAAGGGTAACTCGAATCTCGACATACAAAACTACAGGGTGTAACATCACCTCCTTGTGAAATTACAATTACCATTGCCTTGGTGACTGCTTCAGGCCATAAATATATATTTTCAATTTACAGACAATATGTTCTTGGCCTTCAACGATGAAACCCACAGTTTGTTCCATGTAGAGTTCGTCATTTAGTTCTCCATTGAGAAAAGCTGTCTTCATGTCCATTTGGTGTAATTCTAGATCCAAACGTGCAACAATAGCCAAAAGTAGACGAATTGAGGTAAACTTCACAACTGGTGAAAAAAAGTTTCCTCATAATTTATTCCAGCTTCTTGAGTAAAAACTTTTGCTACCAATCGTGCCTTGTATCTTTCTATTGACCCGTCCGCGTTGCGTTTAATTTTGAGAACTCATTTGTTCCCAATATCTCTATGCTAAGAGGAAGGTCAACCAGATCCCAGACTTTGTTGGTTCTCATGAACTCTAATTCTTCTTTCATTTCTATCATTCGCTCATCTTTTCTAGGACACGCTAAAACCTCAGACACAGAATTAGGCTCATCTAATTCTGTAGGAGCTACCAAGAAAACGTAATCTTCAATCTCATAAGATCGTTTAGGTATACCTTTTCTGGTACTCTTACGTAATTGAAATTCAGATTCCTCAGACAAAGTTTGGGATTCAAGACTCCCACTTGGATCAAGAACCAATCCTTCATATATTAATTATCAATCATGTCTGAAGACATTTGATAACTATCTGAATTCAACACTTCATAAAGAGGCTCTCAATTCTTTATTTCGCCCTACTTTGGAAAATCATTTTCCAAAAATATGACGTCTCGTGATTAACACTTCTATCCTTTAATCACCATTGAACACATACCCTTTGGAGTGTCAGAGTATCTTATAAAGATACATTTCTTGCCTTTTGGACCCAGTATACCAAACTTGTTAAAGTGATCTTCTACATATGCAACACAACCTCAAGGTCGTAGACCATTTAGGTTCGGTTTATGATCAGTCCATAGCTCATAAGGAGTGAAAGTAACTGATTTAGAAGGCACTTTATTTAATATGTAGGCCGCAGTCAATAACGCATCTCCCCTGAAAGAGATAGGTAAATTTTTCTGCGCCATTATGGACTTTGTCATGTCCAATAGTGTTCTATTCCTCCTTTCTGCTACACCATTCTGTTGAGGTGTGTAAGGAATAGTTAACCATCTGGTAATGCCTTTTTCATTATATAATTTATCAAATTGTCTTGATAGATATTCATGCCTTCTAATTGATACTCAACTTCATTCATATATCTTCTAAAGCATTCAAGTGCTTCATATTTATGAGAAATCAAATAGATATAATCAAAGTGCGTGAAATCATTGACAAACATAATGAAAAGAAACACAATAGACCTAGCCTTCGTATTTGTGAATTACAGACGTCTGAATGGATTAATTGCAATAAGAAGTCAACTCTCTTAGCCTTCCCAAATGGTTTATATGTAATCTTTCCGACAAGATAATGTTGACAAGTGGCATGTCTATTTTGGAGAAAGAACCCAAGTGTCCTTCCTTAGCCAATCAATTCATTCTATCTTGCCCAATGCAACCCAATCTTACATGCTATGTAATAAATGCCATGTAGTAACAACATCTTTATTACTCAAATAGCATGTGATAATATATTAGTCCACATAATAGTCATAAGTGGACTGATTACTATTTAACATAAATAAACCATCATAACGGTGTCCAGAACCATAGAAGACATTTTCTAGAGTAATTTTCACAATATTATTGCTAGAGAGAAACCTAATATACAAGAAGAACAAATATTGACAGTTGTAGTACTGCAATTTTTATCTTTCTTCTTGTAATGCCACTTTTCCTTGTTGGAATTCAATAGGTTTCTTTCCTTGGAGGATCCATCTTCAGTCTCTTTGACCCTATTTAAGTTTCTTGCACTGAAGCGTGGAAGTTTCTTTATACCACTTGATTTGCCACATAAGCACTAGGTATTGGTTTAGCGGCACCAAGCCGCTCATCTTCAAGTTCCACATGATGGTTAACATTGATAATTGTTTTGATGCCATCTTTATGGTGTCAAGTTATCCTTTAAAAGATTCTCAAATGTTGGGAAGAGACCGAATCACTGCCTGCCCTTACTGCTCATCCAATAGAACATGACCAACACTTTTAAGTCGAACAATCATTCCAAACATCACCCTTTGGTGTTTCTTGACACGATGAGCAGTTCACTTCATCTACATGTCAAACTTGATTCTCAACTGTCTCAGGCGAGTCAAAATTGTACTGCCACATATATATATATCTTATAAGTGTGCCTACATTACATGAGCAGTAAAATATATTTCACATCATAGATGAGATCATTAACAACTGAACTTACAATAATTCCACATGTAGTGGAGTCTTTCTTTTTCTACGCATTGTAAGTATGAAGATCTCTCCTATATTAGGTAGTGTTACCCTCCTTTGGGTGATACATCACGAGGTTTATACTCTTTAAAGCATCTTGATTTTTCAGTACAAACCATATTTTACGGCTTCACGTATCATGATTTTCGCCGTTCGACTTATCACCTTTATTCAGATCAGCAATTATACTTCTTGAAGCCATAGTCTTTTATGAGACACAATCATGCAAGTAAGACTCATCAATTATGCATGTGATATACATACTCAAGAAAATAAATTCCCATAATGACTTCACATTTAGTGTAGAATCGAAAGGTCATTTAATTTCCAATCATCATCTACTCTCCAAATGATTAATGAAAAATGGGAATCATTTCTTAGTATGTATCAAATTACATTTGCGACTAGAATCACACAGATTCTTTAAGTCACATCCTCTTACATACTATGCTATACATAACAAATGAGCAGAACATATAGCAGAAGAGACAAACAACACATATTCATTTAAAAAAAAGTTTACAACTCTTTAAGCCAAATTCTTATCTAGCTTGTCTATAGGAGAAGGTTGATAAAAACAAGGCGTAGGACATCTCTTTACTCTTTAAGACTTGGTAAGCTTAGCTTCTATGTCCTTTTTCTCCTCCCACTTGGCTTCAAGTGTCAGAGTATATACACAAAGGGACTAATATAGACTATACTCATGATAAATATTATCCAATAATTTTCCCCAAGACTCTAGGAGAGAATTCCTCGATATGAACAAAGCAACCCAAAATTCAATCAATGAATAATGAGTTATCAATTCTGCTAATTTCGCCCCAAATAGGCAAATACGATATAGTAGCAGAAAGGTCCATTTTTACTTTATAAATTTCCTCATATTTTCTTCTCCCTTCCCTATGACAATCTCTCTTATCTCTAAAGATCCTTCATATCGTCGTCAAAACATTAGACCTGACGATCTCAGAATCATATCCATCAAACCTGATAATTGTCCTGTGTCGACGTACTCTTCTACGTTGTCCCTAACTCCGCTCTCAGTATCACTCTCACTTGGAGAACTTAGAGCTCGTCCTCCTCCAGTTATTTTTGAAACGGGAACAAGGATACAACTAGGATGGTTAAGTGACAACATATGTCACATTAACTCGTAGAAGAGAAAGGTCATTCTTATTTATTGAAATAAATTATAGACCCTTTCAGGACCACTCAAGTATCAATAAAAAATCACTAAGAATTGGCTAAATCCATTCACTCCAAGGAATAATGAGTTGACTATATACATAGATTTTTTTTTTAATAACTAAATCCATGAAATGGGATACATTCATATAGAAAGCTACATAACATATGCTATTTTCAATCCGTGTAACTGTAATATGCATTTGTTGAAATAACAACTTGATTGAAACTCATATTGCATTGTCTCCAATAATAATGACTACAAAGCCATGTCTGCTCACTAATATTTCAATTTTGCAACTTTGGTAATTCCACACAGTTGAAGTCATATCAACAATACTTGTCATCAAGTTTGCCCAAAGAAAATCTCTCTGTAGTATAGGACTACAAGTCCCTTTTCACAGTGAATTACTTTTTAAAAAAATAGCAAGAATCGCCAAAGCACTTTTCTTTAAAGTCTAGGGTCACCAGTTCTTTAGAGGAGATGTGACCAACATGAAAAAACAAGCAACTTCAAGTGAATTTGTAATTTGCCTTAGCAAACTGTAAATCGAAATAGCCGCAATGGTGCTAATCACGTTTTATCATGTAAATCGTCACCATTAAAGACATGTGAAAACTAATTATTATCAAAGTCGAGAGACATACTAAAACTTCACATGATACCTTTTAATTAAGAAAAATAAGTGTCCTGCAAAGCCAAGTCAGAAGCTTGATTGGCTTTTCATGAGATAGCAATTGCCGTCTCTTTTCACGGGGCCGCAGAAGCAAAGCAAAATTGCAACGAAACTGCTAGTCTTTTGAGAATGGCTATTTTCTTTCATCCATATTATTTAAGAAAGAATTATTCAAACTAGAAGCAAATAAAGCCCTAGGCTCTGATGCCAATGTAAGAATAAATCACGGGGCAAGAACAATATTGCGCACCTTTCTAGCGTTGCGGAAGATCGTTGAACTCACCATCGAAAAAGTTCCCCCAAGTCGAACTTCGATTCACTAGAAAACGAAGTTGATTTTCAAGAACTAAATGCCTTTCGAATTGTGTCAACATAGCACAACCAGAGAAAAGTTTTCTTCTTGAAAGAAGAAGAAGAACAGAGAGTTGGTTTTCTTTTTCTTAAGAAGGGCGTTCAAGAGATTAGCAGAAAACTGATTTTCCCATCTCTTAAATTAACCACGTTTGGCAGTAACTTCTCTTCAGGGAAGTTATTCCGTAACTTCTATCCTTATCCTTTTCAAATGGATAGGGTCAGCCCATATGGAGAGATCCGTGACCCAATTTAAATATCCAACACCTCTTTTGGGGGAGAATTTTAAGGTTCAATTGACCGAATGGGAGAAAAGTGTTTATCATGTTGCTTATGGATTTTGCTTTAGTGAAGCCTCTGGACAATATAAAGTATTGAGATCGGTAATTAAAAAGTTTTGACCCGGCCCACCTCGCCCTACTAATAAAGCCCTAACTCACCCCACACCCCGCTAAAAAAAACTCTATCTCGGCCCCCTTAACACCCTTATATTTAATTCTCATTAAAGCCAACCAACATCAATTAAAATGTAAAAGAAAACTCATTAAAGTTGTTTGTTATAGATAATAATTAATATTTGATTACTAAAAAGTGCAAAAATGCTTGTATGTTTTATGCATTGTGCATCCAGACGTATAACCAATGAATGAAACGGCCATATTACAATCCACAAATGAAGTTAGGTAAAATTAGCTAATTAGGTTTGTCATATAAAAGATGGTAAAATAAGAATTAATTTGCTGGTTTTTTCAAACAAAAAATAAATGCATTAATAAAGGTAAAGTGTTCAAGTAACGGAATCCAAAGGAAGTTTTGGAGAAAATGCTACAATTGTTTGCTTTTACATCAAGTATGTTGGGGTGCTTTTCATTTTGAAGGTAAACATCAAAATTTTATGTCTTGAAGTTGCCTATAAATACTCAATGCAGACAGATGAATTTTTCCCTGTTCCAATGCAATGTGCCCCAAGACGAATACTTGTTTTTGCTATCTCTCCTTGACAACTCATGTTTCTCAGTCTTCCGTTGAATAATGCTTCAAGTGTTTCTCCTTGTTCAACAAGAGGTTCTATCATTTGATGAAACAGTTGTCTACTTACATTTATGCTGATTTCATTTGTAACCATCTGGAATAGTGTTACACCGTATGCAAATATGTCACACCCAGGTGTTGCAACTGAAGTTTTATTATTGCGGGTTTTGACTTCATGTGTTAACCATCTTAATTAATGAATAATAAAATAAATGTGCCTAGTCGATAAGTACTAGAAAAAGTTTAGTACGAGCGGATATACAAGTTGAATTTTTTATTTATTACAAAACTTTTCATTAGGGGTTTGTTTTACTAATTTTTTAAAAAATTAAAAAGTAATTTACAATAACTTGAAAGACTAATACATTACATCCAGCAAACCTAGTCATCACACTATAAACAAAAGAAGCCCCCAACAATCCTAAAAAAATAAAGTAGACATACCATAATTTATTTGCCTATGCATTGAAAGCAAAAAATTACTACCAACTCCATAATGTCCTTTCAGGCAATATCCTTCCATATTATGGGCATGAATTAATCCATCAGAAAAGTCCACAATAGAACACCCCGTAAAAAGGAACACAATTAAAAAGTGAATCAATTTCGTTCCAAAATATGACAGGCTCTCAGTTTTATGTGGTATTTTTATCAAATCCCATAAAATGATATGAGTACACGATATCCCGACTTCGATGAAAAAATGCATTCCGTTGGATCAACGCACCCTGACCCTCAATCTCTATCCCAACTTCATGCTCAATAGTTGCCTTCACTAGTTCAACTTCTCTAAATACGCAACCTCATAAATCAAATTGTTCTGAATTGTCAGTAGAGCATCGTTCATCCTATATATGACAACAAATTTTGTGTTACTAAGAAAGATGCTAATATCTCTTGTAAGAAAATTTGCTAATTTTTCTACTCCAAAGAAAAAGAAAAGGTGACGTTGGTTTTCTTCCAGTTCGATCCCTCAAAGTTAAGTTGGCCTACAAGACTGCATGTTTCCAACAACAGGAGTTGCATATTTCCAACAACAGGGAGTTCCCCTGAAGATATATGACTGGATGAAGAAGAAGCCAGAGACAAAGCCTATTACCTACTGCCTCTATTTTTAGCTCTGTTGTTCTTTCTAGATAGCATTTCTTTAACAAAGTGATCCCTCAGTCTTGGGAGATCAACACTATTTGTGAGGACATAGGGCTTTCAACAGGATCCTTTGCAAGAGCTTTATTTTGTTTTATTCCTAGACTAAACTCGACAACTGAACTCCTCTTAGTTATTGTTTAGTGCGGGTAGCTATATGTATGTTTGGAGAAATGATGGGAGTTTATTTTCCCGTATCATTATTATGTGATGAGGCCTACAGGCTACAGCTCGAAAAAAATAAATATAAGGTGCTCTTTATGATAGATATAAATGTGCTATTGTAAAAAAAAAAAAAAAACTAAAAAAAACTCCACGTAGCATAGCAGTAACACAAGATGCATTTAATAGTAATTATATTGCAATCACTTCTATACGTTACTCAGACAAAGTTTTCTTGTATTCTGGATGAAACTCCAACGTTTCTGCTTAATTTTCTCTGAAAAAATCCAGTGAAATTTTTGTAGGTATTCACTGCTAATTTGCTAAATGATATATATTTGTTTCGATCTCTTTAAGTCTAAATCTATTTGTTCTCTTTCTTCGCGTCTTCTCTCCCTCTCTTATATCCCTTAGTTTGAATTTTTAATTTATATCTGGAGAACACCTAATGGGGCCAGGACTTCTGTTTTTGTTTTGCAAGTCAATGTTTTTCATGTAGCGGATTATATCAAAGGCTTAGTGCTTTTTTCCCTTGTATGGGGACAGTAAGTAGGTGTTTAATAATACCACTAATTATATGCACAGGCTTCAATCTTTTGAATTCAATTACTATTTTCCAGAAAATCCTTTGCTTGGACCCCAGAAAGAGAATCACTGCCAAGAGCGCCCTTGAACATGCGTACTTCAGGGATATCGAGCATGTTCCATGAGTCTCGGAAGGACACGTTGCATATTGTTCATGATCAGATTGGTTTGCTTTAACTTTTATGCATAGCATTTCTATTGGACACTAGTGGGATGTCGCCTGTGCTATTTATGGGTCGGACATCTTAGTTTGTACGTTGTACTATGCTACAGAATCCATAATTGTTACATTACTATGATACACGCTCTATGCTTTGTTCGTGTAACCTTCAAGAAGTGGTAAAGGATCGCAGATTTACATCACACATAATTTCTTAATAGAAACAGTTGTTTCCAGTACCCAAAATGCTTACTTAGACTTCACAAAAGATTATCGGCAGTCAATTACTGTGGACATAATGAGAGTAGAGCAAACAAGAAACTCCGCTCATCAGAAATGCGATGATCTTCAGTGCTTTCATAAGATCTTCGTATGAGTGAGCAACCAAAATACGTATTTGTGCTCAGAACAGAAGCTAAAAGGGTTGCTACAGAGCAGTCACTACGACCACATATAATAACAGTATATGAAGTATATTCCAAGCTGCACAAGTCTTGCAATTGAAATCAATGTTGTGATACTTTCTCTTAATTGAAGAGAATGCCTAGAAAAACTTTGTTTAATGGTCCTGGACATACAACATAGTAGTATACAAGTATCATAGACATTTGAAGTAGTTGAAGCTAACAAAGAAAGGAAACTAAGTGAAACAAATAGTCTCCAACATATCGGGGAAGAAGCACAGTTCGAAAACGTCTTTTACCTCATTCTGCATATTTGTATTCGGGTTCCATCACACATCCATATAATTGCACAAAGCAGTCAGAAATTATTAAATAGTTCTAATGAAACCACACTTCTTCCCCCACACAATTCCCTCACGTCCCCAACCATGTCCGTTGTTTCATCCTATGTATTTCTCAAAGAATTTAAATTGTCTTTTCTCATGCCATTTCATTCAAATGACATATTCTAATTAGGAAAAGGATAACTAAGCTATTAAGATATGTTTGCAATAAATTATGTTTCAGTCTGGCATGTCCGTTGTTAGCTTCAGTTAGAGTAGTTAGTATTATGCACTTAAAAATTCACCTTATTAGGTATGATTACAAATGTAAAGCTTGTTAAAACCCAAATTTTGTCATATAATTTGTTTCATGAAATTTATTAATGTTTTAAGAAGATTCACATGCAAATTATAGGAAACTCCTTTCCTTACTATTTGAGACATTAGAATATTAGTAATTAACCCTTTTTTTAAGGGTCAACGTTTGGGACTAAACATGAAAACATAAATCATCTGCAGTAAATAGAACAATACGTAATGAAAAACCACCAACTCAACAAGAAAGAAGTACAAAATAAGAAACCAACTACTAATGACCGGATACATTTAGCCCAAAATCTCGCTCATGAGAAATGATACTTTCTCTTCTCGTGCCTTCAAAGAAAACTGCTTTCCCTGGTATTTGAACTTCACCTCAGCATGCATAAAGTAAAACCCCTGAACCGTGCGTAAAAATGGATCTCCTAGCACAATGTCACCCTCTTTTAATGGCACCACAAGTAAATTCACGGTAAGCAGTGTGTCATCCAGAGAGACTTGGAAGTTTTGGCATACTTTTGAGACGGCAATAACATTGCCATCAGGCGTGTGAACTGAGAGATGAGGTGTGATTTCAGCTTTGATGCATCCAGCCTAACCGCTGTGGATTCATCAATGAAATTACGCAGTGATTTGCCCATTAGGTCATTCAACGGCAAGTTCTCATGGAATCCACTCACATTGTAAGCCTGACAACTTTCTGAGCCTTCTTCAGTTGGAACTATCTCAGCCTTAACAGGGTTTATGAACTCTTCAAGGTTGTCTCTTCTAGAATACAAGCCCCTGAAAAGATTCTCTATCTGCTCTTGGATTTGACACATATTCATGCTGAGTTGAGCAACTTTGGAAATCTCATTTGCGGATTCCTTCTCTTTATCAGAGACCTGAATTTTCAATGAAATGAGGGACTCTTTTCCCTCTTGTATATCCTCATCAATTTTGTCTAGTCTAACATTGATACCTTCTAACTGCCTCTCCATGGTCTTGTTTCCATCCGCCATGAGGTTTGAGGAAGAATTAGACAGAGAGGAAAAATATAAAGAGAAGGCAGAGAGGAGAACGAAGAGAGAGTAATTATTTACTATATAAAGTATATATTATATTGGTAAAATTTGTAAGAATTATATCAGCAAATTATATAAATTTAAAGCTTGGATATAATCGTTTTTCTATTTTTTTTTAATAATTTTTAATGATCGTTTTAATTTTTTCTTTGTCACTATAACTAAGATTGGATGCCTAACTTCAATTCACTTTGCTTTAATTTTTTTCCTGATATTGTAACATTTTTTAATCTGTATAAATCATCTAACAAATGAAAGTCGTTCTTTAGTGTAAACCTAAACTGACATAAAATCCTATTCCTAATTACAATATGTCATGTGAATGAGATGACACGAGAAAAGACAATTTAAAGTCTTTGATAAATACACAGGAAGAAATAACGGACATGGTTGGGCACGTGAGGGAATTAAATTGCGCTGGGCTGTTGTGTAGGGGAAGAAATGTGATTGTGGAGGATGACATAAGCGAAGGGCAGTTTAGTCCAAACACTGCCTTTGCTCTGTTCACTGCTGTTGTTTCCTCCTTTTTGGATTTTTTTGGTCGGCCTTCGTATTTTAGTTGGTGATTGGAAATCATCGTTCTTACACATCCTTCATCTGCGTTTAAGTGTGAATTACAACTACTACTTTTAGGGTCTTTCAGTCTTCTTGGGTATTATGCTGTGATTTCTACTTTTTATTTCTATTGCTACGTCCGACTTCATTCTTTCTTCGACTTTCTACGAATTACGTGCTTTTATTGGCTTTTAGTGTTTGTTGCTGACCTTTACGTTGTTGCCGCTATGGTATTAGAGTGTGTCTTTTGGTTTCTCTGCTTTGGTTGCACTTGAAAAGAAAAAAAACAATTATTTCTCGGGCTTGGTAGCGACTGATATTTTTTTACATGGGGATTATATGTAGTAAATGGAGTATTGCATATAATAAAATCTTAAGTAGAGCATTAAATAAATTGGTCCTAGATCAGTGTTATGAAAACATTTTCCAACACATCCTATATGTTCCTCATTGTATGCCTCTTCCAATTATAAATAGTAAATAGTTATTATGTTTGACTTTCGAAAGATATTACTTATAGAATTTCTTTTAAAAAGGCAGTGATACGAGTTCATATACAACTTGCAGGGCCAATGGCTTCTGAAGAAAAGAAAATTATGCTGTGATTTGTACTTTTTATTTCTATTTAGCATAAGGAACAAGTAAAAAGGAACGAAGAGAATAGTAGTTTTAAGTTTCAAATTAATAACAAAATATTGAAAAATTAGTTAACTTATTTTGTATCACAATTTTAAAAGCACAAAAGCAAAAAGAAATAAAAAAATCAAAGCTAACCGAAGCTCATTAAAAAGCCCGACCCAAACCCTAAAAGTCTGACTCCTATAAGAGGGACTTTCTAAGGGGCCGGGCTCAACCAAAACCTATAAGGGATAAGCCCTAGCATGCCCCTCTAAGAAAAGCACTAGATCAACCCAGACCCCTTTTCCCCCTAAAAAAGACCTAACATCCCCCGCCCTCCCTCACCCCCCCCCCCCCCCCGAAAAAACCCTTAACCCAGCCCCCTTAACACCGTTATTTTAAATTCTCATGAAAATTAACCAATATAATTAAAATGTAAAAGAAAAGTCGTTAGAATTATTTGTTACAGATAATCATTGATTTTAATTACTAAAATTTGCAAAAATGTCCCGAATGTTTTATGCATTGTGCATCTGAACGTATATCCAATTAATGAAACAACCATATTACACTACTAAAAAACTGCCAAAAATCGACGGATAAAAAACCGCCGCACTGCATCGGTTTAAAAAACCGACGGAAAACAGACTCACTGCGTCAGTTTTTTGCATTTCTAATTTTTTAAATTATTTTAATTAGAAAACCGACAGACGACGTCGGTTTTTTTGGTAGAATTTTGAAAATATATTTCCGCCCAAAAAAAATTGACGTCCCACGTCGGTTTTATTAAAAAAAAAATATATAAAACCGACTGACGATGTCGGTTTTATTTTTAAAAATATTTTAAATAATATGCAATTCATTTTGTTTTGTAAAAAAATAATAAACAATTTTTTTTTAAGAAACCGACGGACAGGGTCGGTTTTGCCCGTCGATTTTTCTTTAAAAACATGGCAGACGGGTTTTATTCCCATTTCTTCTCCTCTTCCCAATTAAAACTCCCATTCCCCTCAAACCTTACCCGCCGCCTCCCTCCCCTCCGCCCAGCCCCGCCGCCCATTTCCCCGCCGCCTGCACAGCGCGTCCCCACCTACTCCAGACCCATTTTGAAGTTAATAAATTGAGGTTAGTTTCTCTTAAATTAGGGCTTTTAAAATTCTTTCAATTTTAGTTTTATTTGTAGATTTTAGGCCTAATTCTAGTCTATTTAGCTTTGTTAAACATCATTTGCAATGTTATTAATGTTGAATTTGTGAAAAAAATGTAAACTTTATTTGACTAGTTTACTTGTCTTTTTTTTGGTTTGAGATTGTGCTATATTTCATGTTCTTTGTCAATGTATTTGTGTTAGCTTAGTTATCATTCTTTGTAATATTATTGATGTTGAATATGTGCAAAAATGTATACTTTAATTATTTGACTAGTTTTTTGTTGTTGTTGGATTGTGCTTTTTGTTAGAATTCCATAAGTTATTAGAATTGTTATTGATCATTCCAAATTAGAATTGGTTGAGATTGTGCTTTTCAAAGTTAGAATTGTTAAGTTATAGTATTTCTATAACCTCAATAATAAAATGTAGACTTTATTTCTCTAGATTTACTTTTCAATTTTTAAAATTGGTTGGGATTGTGTTTTTCAAAGTTAAAATTATTAAGTTATGTTAGAATTATTAAGTTATAATATTTCTATAACCTCAAAACTAAAATGTAGACTTTATTTGACTAGATTTACTTTTCAATTTTTAGAATTAAAGTTAGAATCCATAAGTTATTAAAGTTAGAATTGTTATTGAGAATTCAAAGTTAGAATTGGTTGGGATTGTGCTTTTCAAAATTATATTAAAGTTAGAATTCATAAATTATTAAAGTTAGAATTGTTATTGAGAATTCAAAGTTAGAAGTGGTTGGGATTGTGTTTTCTTAAGTTAAGTTATATTTTAAGTTAGAATTCTTAAGTTATAATATATTTCTATAACCTCAATAATTTGTGGGTATATTTTTGTAGATGGATCGTATGTGGATGTATAATATGAATAATAGTAATCGTGTGGGTGTACTTGATAAATTTGTTGAAGGTGTTGATGGGTTTATCACACATGAAATGACACTTCACCCTTTTCAAAATGAAGGGGTAATTAGGTGTCCTTGTTCTCATTGCCGGAGTATGAAGTATTTGAAACCGGAAGCGGTTAGGATTCATTTATATAGTCGTGGGTTTAAGTAATTATGTTTGGTTTGATCATGGAGAGACTGATGGGGTCAATGGTATATTTTACAATATGGTTGTCGGTGAGAGTATTGTGTCGCAGGAATATAGTCATGTCCAATATGATAGAGTTAATGATATGGTTAATGATGCTTTTGGCGTACAGTCTGGGTTTGAACCTGAGCAAAATTTTGAGGAACCTCCTAATGAAGAAGCAATGCGCTTCTATAAAAAATTAGAAAAGGCTAGTCATCCACTTCTGTGTAGGTGTGGCTGCAGAAAATGCAGGAAATTTTCCAGAAAACCGACGCAGTCCGTCGATTTTCTGGAAATTAATTTTGGAAATTTTCTAGAAAACTGACTCAGTCCGTCGATTTTCTGGAAATTAATTCTTAAATTTGATGAAAAAACCGACGCACTGTGTCGGTTTTTTTATTTAAAATAAAAAAATTTAAATAAAAAACTGACGCACTGCGTCGGTTTTTTCATAAAATATATATTGTTTTTATATAAGATAAAAAATCAGAAATTAAAAAAACCGACTAAGTCCGTCGATTTTTTTTATTTTTTAAAATTATTGGATAAAATCCGACAGACCACGTAACCAACGCAATCCGTCGGAAAAAATCGACGTGGTCCGTCGGTTTTCAAAAAGTGAGGCTATGTAAACCGACGGACCGTAAAGGGTCGGTTTCATTGAAAAAACCGACGCGGTCCGTCGGTTTTCGTCGTCGGTTTTTGCTAGTTTTTTAGTAGTGTTAGTAGCTAATTAGATTTGTTATATAAAAGATGGTAAAACAAGAATTAATTTACGGGGTTTTTTTTCAACAAAAAAGAAATGCATTAATAAAGGTAAAATGTTCAAGTAACCATAGCCAAGGAAAAGGTAGCTTTGGAACAAATGCTAATGTTTTTTGCTTTTGTGTCAAGTATGTTGGGGTGCTCCTCATTTTGAAGGTAAACATTAAAATTTTATGTCTTGAAGTCACCTATAAATATTCCATGGAGCTGAACGATTTTTTCTCCCGTTCCAATACAACGTGCCCCAGGAGGAAAAATGTTTTTGTTATCTCTCCTTGACAACCCATGTTTCTCAATATTTTGTTGAATAATGCTTCAAGTGTATCTTCTTGTTTAACAAGAGGTTCTATCCTTTGATGAAATTGTTGTCCATTCACATTTATGTTGACTTCATTGGTAACCATCTGGAATAGTGTTACACCGTATGCAAATATGTCACTCAGGTGTTGCAATTGAAGTCTTATTATTGTAGGTCAGTGTCCTGCAAACATGTCCTATTAATGATTTTGAACCGATTGAAAGTCCCAGATCATAGAGTATGATCTTTGATGAAATTGTTGTCCATTCACATTTATGTTGACTTCATTGGTAACCATCTGGAATAGTGTTACACCGTATGCAAATATGTCACTCAGGTGTTGCAATTGAAGTCTTATTATTGTAGGTCAGTGTCCTGCAAACATGTCCTATTAATGATTTTGAACCGATTGAAAGTCCCAGATCATAGAGTATGGGATCAACAGTCTCATATAAAAGGATATTTGCTCATTTAGATCGGTGACACAAGTGTTTCTAGTACGGTGTACCATATGATGGGCATCTGCGACCCCGTTCAATTTGTGGGTTTTGACTTCATGTATGATAACTTGATTGTTGAATTTAAAATTTTTAGGAGATGTTTGTTGTAGGTCTTAAATTAATTTTCCACTATAGCACAAGCCCTAAATTAGTGTACCAACTGCCAGCTTGATATAGCTACGTGTAAGCATTATCAATGCCACTTTTGACATATAGAAAACACTAATAACTATCGAGCAATAGAGAGGTTTTTGGGAGATATAATTATCCAAATTTATTCAATAAAAAAACCCCATAATGAATATGGTCTAGATACGACTCATATCATTGAAGAAGCACACCATAAGAAAATGACCCCATCGGGGGTACTGTTTTGAGGTTGGAGGAGGGAATTTCTTGAGAGCATCATCGGTTAGTTGAGATACAATAGGTATATAGTTTTTTCTATATGCATATATAAATTAATTATCGCTGGTCTTATTTTCGTGCTTATAGTTTATAACTCTTATATTCTCACATGAGATAAAACTTTTAGTTTCATAAGATACATCTTTTCATTATATTTATTTATATTGGAAAAGTGTCTTTTTTAAATTAATAAAATGTTAGAAATTTGTTACAATACACCTACCTTGGTTCTTGTTGTAAAAAATCTTATTGAAGATATGAAGATTTAAGTAATTTAATTCAAAACTCTAAAATAGTAGGTAAAGTTCTAGATAAGATATTATCCACAACTCGATCAACTCATAAAGTATGTTCCTTGTTAAGCATAGTCATAAATATTCAATCTTTCCAACCTTCTGGACAAGTATGGTATAGGAACACGTCAAACAACTAAAGATAGCATGAACCGCAAGTGAATAGTATGCAATGCAAGTGAATAATGTGCAATGCAATGGCCATATGTACTGGTATACACACGCTCCTGCAGCAGGTTTCACGTGACCCATGGGGGACTCATGAGGTCCATATACCCACCCGGAATACCAAATCTCCCGGATCATATCGGGTTCCAGCCAAACTGGCTATAATATTATCATTAATACGTCCATATACCATATCCAACATCCGGCCTCCAAGGTCCCTTTCGTGTATCTTATCAATCAAATCCCAACAATATCATGAATGAATGTAATGGATATGCGTACATCATGCAAGTGCATAATATCAATTCAATTTATCAAGATTAGTTCCTCTTTCATAATTAAGACGAGATGTGGAGTGATGAATGAATTACAAGGCAATATTCACATTATGTCAACCAAACATGGCGATCATATAAGTAACAACCATACCAACCTAATGAATTTATCCAACCATCTCCAAGTCCCAAAGGCTAAACACCTAATCTTTGTCACATTCGCACAATTCTTACATAGTTTAGTTACCCATACAAGTACACCGGTACACGCACAAGTTCTCGTCACACAAGTACGGGACCCCCAATTTCCAATTACACCTCTTAATTACTTTAACCAACACATAACACTACATAAATGGTCTAGTAAGTCTCAACTTGCCTAAATCCAAAGTCGAAGAGTCACTCAAAGGCCTTTCCCTTCCTTTGCGCTTTCGAACGAGTTCAATCTGTTCAAATACAGTATCTACATAAGAATAAAACGGTACCCATATTGCCATATAAAGGATTCGAGTCCAAGAAGTCAACCCAAAAATCCCATCCCAAACCTCGAAGGTCGAAGCTGTAATTTCAATAGAAAATGGGGCTCAATATAGTCAAAGTAGTACTCTACGGAGTTATATGAATCCAATGATACCCATATTGCTATTCTTTAATTCGGAACCCAAAAACAAACCTAGAAAGGTAACCCCGAGCCCCTAAGGGAAAAACTAGAATATCAACTTAAATTCATCTTACCCTTAGTCTAAATAGTCATAATCCTAGAAATCATGAAGTTCTAACCACAATTGGACCTTCAATTTCATTAATCTCAATAACACTCATTTCCATGGAAGAACCCTTAATCTACCACTTAAATCATGGAAAGAATCAATAAATAATGGATAGATAGAATCATTAATAAATACTTAGATTAAGGTTAAGAACTTACCCCAAAGAAGAATCTTGAATCTAGCACTTGAAATCTCTGAAATCCGAGCTCTATAGCTCCCAAAATGTGTTTAGAAAGAATGAATTTCGAATTGGGAATTTAGGGGTTCTATCCAGCAATCCTCGCAGGTGCAACACATTTTCCACCCTTATGAGATCTCTCCTACGCACAGAAGCTCGCATCATTTAAAACTCAATGTCCACAGGTGCAGACAACTTGGCGCAGGTGCACTTCTGTCCCTGCAGACTTTCTCTTGCAAGTGCGACCACCTGCCTAACTCCCTTCCCTCGCACCTGCAACCCACGTTACGCAAGTGCGGCCCAACTGGCGCACGTGCGAAACACTAGAGCCAGCAAATGGTGAAGTCTCAAGAACCTCTGATTCAACATCCGAAACTCGTTCGGAACCCCCCATACACAAACCAAATATGCAACTTGAGTATAAACGATGCTATGAACTTGCTCGAGCACTCGGAATTCCCAAAAGAGGTCGTCTTGACCCGGAGTTGACCAAGGTCAACTCCAAACCATCAAAATCCTATATCTCCAACCAATGATCCAAATAACACCCGAACACCTCGGGACCCAACCAAGGTCTGACTATGTCACAATCACATTCTAGACCCAATGGAATCAACGAAACTTTGAAAATGACGCATTTACCACCGATGTTGACTTTGGTCAATATTTTCATTTTCTTAACTTAGTAATCTCTAATTCCACCAAAATCAATCTAAAACCCGCTCGATTGCCTCAGGAACTGCTACACCCATCCACGCAAGTCATAAATACCAAGATGAAGCTACGGGAAGAGAATTTTGGGGAAAATAATGCAAAAGGCTCAAAGCGACTAAGCAAGTCGCTGCAAAATCGGTCGTTGCAAAATTGATTTTGCACATGCTTGTATTCATTGATTAGTTGTGTTAATTTGGTAGCAATTGATGATACTAAAAGGAACACTCAATGACAATAAATAAATGTTCTGTGAACACATTTTCAAAGGTCAGTAACGCACTCAGTTCTGTCAATCATTTTGGTAACCTTTTGTGTTTTATCTTCTGCATTGATGGTAAGTTTAACTCCAAAGGTACAAGATACGAGAGTGTGGTTCAATCATACGGGGGTTTGACCATGGACCTAACACGTGTGTAATTTAATCAATCACCTTTTATCGCCACAACACATATTTATTTCTTTCAATACATAGCCTAAGCAATATTCTTACTCCCTCCGTCCTATTTTAGTGTCTTAGCTTGATTAGACACGGAATTTAAGAAATAAAGAGAGACTTTTGAATCTTATGGTCCTAAACTAAAGATATGTATAATGTACTAAAATGTACTTCAAGTCTTATGGTTATAAACTTTCCATATAGGATGTTTGAATTGTCAACTTACTAAATATAGAAAGACACATTTTTTTTGGGACAGAAGATAAAGAAAGTAAGACACTTAAATTGGCACCGAGGGAGTATTTCCTAAGTAAGATTTAATTAGTGCTGTTTGTTATTCTGTTACTCGACTACTAGATCAACAAAACATGGTTGAAAAGGAATATGTATGTGAGGTTATTTAGATTAGTTTTGGCTATTACTAGGTTGGAGGTCATGAAAAAAGAATCTTGAACCTAAGCAGCTTTTGGCTAATTTTGAGACAATTCGTTAAGATGATAAAAAGAAACTAAAGGATCATGGATTTGAAAAAGTCTTGAAATCTACTTAATTTGAGTTTTGACGGAACTAGATAATGTTGTGGGATGTAATTCTGAGTTTGCTTAAGTTTTCTTTTCTACCAAGGTTCAACTAATTTAATTTAGTTTTTGATAGTGAAGAAATATTGATGCAGGCTATGCGTTCACCAAACAGTATGTGAGGGACCTGGTCGTCTACCGGTTCCCTTATGCAATGCAGTACGAGAATCAACACAAGATTTTTATGTGGAAAACTCCTTACTCAAGGGATTAAAAACCACGATCTACACAAGTAGGATTTCTACTCCACTACACGAGCAACTTCAGGTTACAACTCTATCGTAATTTAGGAATTAACTCCCATAATCCCTCACCCTTACAATAACGCTTATGCAACATAGGAACTAACCCCCGTAGTCCCTTCGCACTTGCAATACTCCGATTGCAAGCCACTCCACTTAGCTAACTCTAGCTAAGGACCACTAAGGTTGACTACCTCTAGCCAAACCCAACTAATACACCTAAGTTAAATCTAGCTGAGGGTATCACTTAATAGATTGAAAGGTAAACTGTCTAACAACTACTAAGAATTTGATATACCTACAACAGCTTCCTTTTGGGAAGAGTAGGTTTACAGTTTAAAGCACATGAACAAAGACTTACAACAACCTAAAGAACATAGACTAAACTCATATCAGGATCTGATTCTTCAGCTTGAAAGTGACTTTGTTCTTGAGAGATCTTGAGAACTTGTGTTGGCAGCTTTGCATGATTTAGATTCGATTCTCAAGTCTACCAAATATGTTTCCATCATGTTGTATATATAGTGGGAGCATGTGGGTTGAAAAGAGACCACTCTTCAATTTTGACCTAAAGCATGGGCCAGCTTATTGTTGTAATTGTGTGCAGCAAGTGGCTCGGCTTTACAGCTGTCTCTGCCGACAGTGCAAGGTGCATAGAGAGCAGATTACAGACCAGGTCTCTTATTTGATTCTGAAACCGTTTGACAATCATCAAAACACGAATGCACTTGGAACTATCAATTTCCCCCTTTTTGATGATGACAAACTCATAGACGGATGTTTCCCCTGAGAACCAGTTTCCCACTTGTTCCCCCTGCGAAGCATACCATTATTGTCAAGGCACATGTAACAAGTTAGCAACATAATAATTTCAACTGGAAGACAAACATTGCCATAATATCATCACATATCAATCTTCCAGTTCTTCCCCCTTTTGGCATCATAAAAAAGATTCATGAGTATGCATCCTATGAAACATAAATATACACGATGATAGCTTATGGCATAAAGACAAAATAATCGTTGCATTCATCAAATTAATTTGCCCATAGGATGAAGTAACAATCATTATCCAAAAGCAGTAATCTAAACAATACACATATGATAGCTAAAGAGTTAAGACATCATGTCATAAACAGAGGAAAAAGAGGGGGAGCTTGAGGGACTGGAATATGGAGGATAGAACAAGGAGAGGAATCAGGAAGCACGAGCAAAGGCTTTCAGAACATTATTCACTTGCTCACTAGCATCTCTTTGATTTTCAATCAGCTTATCATGAAGCTCATCCACCTTCTCATTCAAGAAAGCATTCTCAGCTTGGAGCTCAGCATTTGCACGTACAAGCTGATACGCTCAAATTACACCTATTAATGGTATAACGCGGACGTTGTTAAATATAGTAACCCAACAAGGTTGGGGTCGAATCCCACAGGGAATATGGTGTGAAAAGGTTACTAAAGTCGTAGGATGCTATGTTCTAGGTCTAATGTCTTAATCCGACTATTTTGGTGAAAGTTGGTGTTTCAATAACTAATTGCTATCTACTTTGCTTTTGTGGAAATTTATGGTAAAAGAAACTAAGATTGTGTTCCCGCTAGATAGGATGTATGATCATGGGTATTGATCTTGATATACTTATAATGGATCATTATCTGAATGCACTTAATCTCTATGTGAATCTCTACTATTTCCCAATAAATAAAGATTATGTCTTTCTATGATTTTCCCAAATATAAGAAAGTAACCATGAAGAACGATTAATCATGCCAAGTAAATTCTTCTTATTCCTAAGTGAATTTATTAAACAAAGTTTAAAGCTTTGAGTCCTTGTTAGTTATTCTTACCAACCCTAATTATTTTCCCAAATAAATCAAGGTTTATAGCTGTAATCAATGTTTGCAACCATTAATTATGAATGAAGAATAACTAAACCCTAATAATCCATTATGTGTATATCAATCACAAAACACTCATTATTGGGTTCACAACCCTAGCAAGGGAAATTAGCTACTCATAGAAGAAGAAGAACAATAAGAAATAATGGGAATCATAATGCTTACAATTGATTACTTGGATTTTTTGAAATTACTTGCAATTGTTTGTAATCACCCAAAAGAATTCAAAACTATGAGTAAATAATGCTAAGGAAAGTAAAAACTGAGCTCTGTCGTAATAATGAACAAGAAACCTAAAATCAAGTATTTATAAGAGTCCAAGCCGTGCGAAATAGGATTGGCAAAATTGCCCTCGACGGAACAATGTACAGACCGTACATTTTATACGGTCTGTAGAATCAGTGAAGTCTTCCATAAAATCTCTCCAGTTTTCAGATTGCACGATCCACTTTTACGGACCGTAAATATTATATGGTCCGTATAATTTGCCGTAAATCCTCTTCTCTTTTAAGACTCTTCTGGAATCAACATACGGTGAGTTTTACGGACCGTAAATATTATACGGTCCGTACTTCCTCCCGGACTTCCACTTCAAGTTTGAACCCTTTCTGTCAAGCTTCTACGCTGGATTTTACGGACCGTGAATTTTATACGGTCCGTATGTTCCTCCGTAAGATCAGGCTGCAGTTAGTTTTCTCTTCTTTGCACAAATATTTACTCCATTTACATGACTTGCTCCCGAAATACGTTAAACATCTGCAACATGTCACAAACACATCAAAAAGACCAAAACCTCCTTAAAAACAAGTAAAACTCATAGCCAAAGAGTATCGAATGTGCCATAATTTCACGGCACATCAACACCCCCAACTTAAAGTCTTTGCTTGTCCTCAAGCAAGTCTCACAACACAATGACTCAATCTACCACTTAGATATCGCAGAGTACTAATGTCTACATTGGTTTTGACTCTGAACTCCTGGCATGCACGTTTTCCTTCCACAGACCACCCCATTTTTTTTATTTTAACCCATATGCACCACCCAAGAATATTATGACTAACAATGAAGCTTCAATGCATGACATTACATTATCGAACATATTATAATGCACACAAACGCTACTTTAGGCGATTACTTTATTTTGCTCAATTCTCATCCTTATGCCCTCACATAGACCAAAGAATGTCCCAACACACATATGCAACAAGAATGGGACGAAGATGAAAGAGAAGAGAAAAACACTCACACTCACAAAGAATTTCATATCTACACATGCAAATACCATAGGCTTGCCCTTATTTTCTATGTTTTCATCCTAGGCTCGTTCGGTTGTGATCATATTAGGACTTGTTTTGGCTTGTAATGTCAGCTTAGGGATGTGTAGGATACTTTTTGGATATTAGTGACTCACCCTCATTGAACACTACAACATCTCTTCACCTTGATTCGCCTCTTTTCTTTCCAACCCCTTTATTTTCTTTCAATTTTTCGACCTCGATGTGGTTTTATTCCTATCCAACTTGCAATTCTTTTTGTGTTACATTTTTCTGATTTTATATATATATATATATATATATATATATATACACGCAACTACCACATCGACTCTCTACTAGCAAACTCCACCACCCCCAAGTTATGTTTTTAACATCTACTTCACATTTAATTCACCCCCAACTTAGGCGCTTTGCCTCATCTATCTAGTAGCATCATGGAGGGAACGGGTGCGAAGATGGATAAATTTCACAACGGGTGAGGTTTCATTCGGCTAGCCAAGAAAAAGGGTCAAAAGGCTCAAAAAGGGAAACTAGTGATATTTTCAGCTTTTGGTAAGGCTTATTTAGGCAAAGTGACTATTTACACAAAGAAAGCCTAAGATCATTTCACAACCAAACTAACTTTCGGATTTCAAACAAGACCAACCAGGCAAGTTCTAGATTATACATGCTTAAACAGAGTTAAACTAACAACTCACACACACATTGGCATAAGGACAATCATTTTTACAATTGTGACCTCCTAAATAGTCATTCATCACACACAATACCCCAATAATCACAATGTCATATAAAGAATCAATCATGTCAACCAATAACTGTTCTAAGTATGCATTTTTCAAAATTTTCGAGGGGTCCAAAATTTTCAACAAACCACAACACATGCCATCAGTTACAAAGTAACACCAAATAAGTCAAAATTACTCTACTCAACCTAAGCAACATCCTAAACATGCCAGTTTCAACAACATAAAACCCCCCTCAGGAAAAGAACTCTGGCAAAGAAAAGCCGAGGGGGTTCCTAAACACATATTTACACTATACTTCTATCAAATAGTCCCACCCCCAACTAAAGAAGCATGCAATGCCCTCAGTGTATCAGCGTAAGCAAAAACAAAACAAGGGATAGGACTACCTGAGGCACACTATGTGCGATGATCCTCCTACCGAGCCTCCACTGCATCAGTCTCAGTGGGTGTTGGGTCAACTATGCTGCTGGGAGGCTCGGTCTGAGTCTGCGGAAGTAGGTCCGCTGGTGGAACAGAATTCCCGGCCTCCTCTGGTACTTGAGTGCTAGGTACCGTCTGCTCAACAGGGGGATCCAAACTGCTCGATGCCCCTGTGTAGTGGAAATCCACCATAGATTGCCGCGTGGCAAGCCGCAGCTGGCGCTCTTCTAACTCCACTATGTCGACCTCTTCATCATCATCCTCTGCCCTCGGCCTCTTGCCTCTATCTTGGGCTGAGGGCTTCTCCCTAGAAAGTCGCACCACTGGTACCAAAGATGCCAAGTCAATCGGCATAGCTGATTGGGAGGGACTCTCAAACATGCCCCCCTCTTTTACCTGAAGTGCAAGGACTTCGTCCTTGAGCTGAGTAATATCCCTCTTCACTGATCTCAGGTCTGCTGATGACGATACCCTCTCCAACTCAAGTACTCGCCTCTCAATCCCATCAAGTCTTGAGTGAATTTGACGGTGAGACTGGGTAAGGGATTCCTGTAGCGGCTCCATCTCCTTCCGAACTGCCCGTGCTATAACTTCCTCCAACTCCCCTAGTAGGCTAGTGATTTGTTGATTGGCTCTGTCTGCCTTTACATAGGAGTCATGGAAGTTCTGTCTGTTGAATGGAATCATTATACATCCAGGAAGTGTTGTAGATGTGGAAGTGACTCTTGTAGCAGGTGGTGCAGTCGTGGGAACCAGCTCAGTAGCAACCCCAGGGGCTGCGGAAAGGGTGGGGCCTGACGATGACTCCAGACCCGCTGTAGGAGCAAGTACTGTCATGGCAACAGTCTCAAAACCCGCAGTGGTATCCTCTAATGTCGTACCCTCCTCCTCATGCTGATCATACTCATATGGCACAAATTCTGGGGCTGTCACACCCCCTCGGGCTGCTGCCAACCTGTCCTTAACCTCTTTGTCTTTGCTCTTGATCAAACTGTAGATGTGTTTTGCCTCCAGCTTATGGTCCCAGTAAGGAAACTTCTGGATGTTAGCCTTCAGACAAAGGGCCGTAATCAAGCATGGGAAAACCAACGAAAGACCAGGCTGAGTTACCCGTACTCGAACCTCATCGGCTATCAATTTCCCTATATCAACTGCATACCGGGACATGATGGAAGCCACTACAATCGCCTGGGTTATAGTGAGCTGATTATCTGTCTGAGTTGGTTGTAGCCTGTGCATTAGGACACTCCACCAGAATTGTGCTTCCACTGAAAGATCTTTCTTTTTTATCGGAACGCCAGAATTTGTGCGCCAACCTGGATTCCCTCTAGCAATCACCGAGACCACCCACGGTACCTCTCTCATTTGGTCAGTCCTGTTCCCCGCCAATCTATAGTCTAACTCAACAATGTTTGCCGGCGGTTCATAGTTGTCCCTGAAGTAAAAACGGTCGATAGCCTTGCTGGAGAAATCAATCCGTACACCTCTAATCGTCACCTTTTGGAGCCGTACCACTGTTTTTGCTTGTTGGGATGGCCTGTACCTGTTGTTTATCTCCGCCGCATAATTGGCGTAGAATTCTCTCACAATAGATGATACATATGTGCCGAGTGGCTGGCTAAGGAATCCCCATCCATGGTGATCAATGATAGCCTGTATGGTTGGGAAGTGTTCCAACCCTTCGAAACTGATCTGCCTCTCCTCATAGATGTTCCGGCGGAAACCCTGTCCTCCTTCCTTTGGCTCTAGCCCTTTATCATATATTTCTTTCGAGCCTTGAACCAAGAACTTAACAGCATGCTCAGACTGCTCTTTCATTCTGTTCTCATTTAGGCGTGCCACCTCTTCAACATCAGATTCTTCAGATGCATTAGTCGCCCCTTCATCAGCAGATTCTTCCGGTGCAATAGTCGTCTCGTCTCGACTAGGCAAGTCAGGAGAGCTTGATGAGTGCTCCCCGTCACTACTGCTCCTCTGATCAGATGGGGAATGTGCCGGTGTTTGGGCTGCTCTTCGCAGCCTTGTGGTTCGGGCAACAAGAGCTTGGTATTCATCGCGGAGCCTAGTTTGGACTTGGGTTCGGCTTCGTCCTCGACCTTGTCCTGTGCCCTGAGCACGACCTCTTGTGTTAGCCATACCTGTGGACTGCATATTAGTATATGTAATGATGAACATGTAGACAAGGATGCAACATTATTCACACTGTTTTTTTTATATACGGGCCGTGAAAAACATACGGTCCATAAAATGGACCGTAGATTTGGGACAGAATGATATACCTGTTCATGGAGATTTTACGATGGAGTTATACGGTCCGTATAATTTTTACGGTCCGTATAACTCTTCGTAAAATTTTGGAAAAGGAATTGGGAACTGAGGCAACTATTTTACGACACAAGTTACGGTCCGTATAATTTATACGTCCATAAGTTATATCGTAAAACAGGAACAGAGAGACTCATTGCACATGGTATATATACGACACAAATTTACGGTCCGTATAATTTCTACGGTTCGTAAATTCATCCGTATATATACTTGGCTCTGAAATCAATTGCCCAGACTTTTCCTGATCCTATGCATTCAAACCTTATTCTTAGACATGGAACCCTGTTATGTTGCTCGTATCATGTTGGGGTTACTCAGACTTCACCCCAATCTACCATTATTTCTCATTCAAGCATTTTGTCGGACAGTTGGTGGGCATAACGAATGGTTATATCAATTAAAGACATAAGCACTTGAAATGCCCACCGACCCAATGGGAAATTCGATTTCTCGTTTCCCATGAGTCCACTGGTTAGCAACACAATCAAATCCCCACCCCACCTGATTTCAAATTTTATACCCTTAATCAGTAAAAACCCCAGAATTTACCCACAAGGGTATCTAAGAAGCACATATGCGATCATAATTAGGTTATGAGAGCATTAGCAAACCTGATAGGGACGGAGTTGAGTAACCTCACTGAAGAAGATTAGTAGGAACAAAATACTAATAAAACGCCTTTTTGCTTCTTTGCTTCAACTGTTATGGGTGAGAAGGTTTTTAGGTTTTCGTAGGTATGGTGGGTGAGGAGTGTTTTTAGGGATGTGGTTTGGTAGTGGAGGAATTAGAGGGAGTGAATGCAGGGTGTTTGAATTTGAGAGGGAGAGGATCAGTAGTTTTTGGATTAGAAGTTGAAGCAAAAGAATAAACGCTCAATTGATTATATTCCTTCAGTTATTTTTTTTTCGTGAAATACTCACTTAAACTTACCTGGCCCTTTACGCTTCTTAATCTACGACCGTATAACTTTCACGGGCCGTAGATCTGTTCGTAGATCTGCGATGGTAACTCGATCTGACGATCCTTGGTTCACGCCAGATTCTACGGTCCGTATAATTTGTACGGTCCATATGTTATGGCGTAAATCAAGGACAGAAAGAGCTTTTACCAGACTCATGTTCTACGCTTCCATCTATGGACCGTATATTTTATACGGACCGTAGATTATGGCGTAGATCATTAACAGAGAGCCATGTTTTTTTCTTCTTAATCTACCCTTCCATCTACGGACCGTATATTTTATACGGACCGTAGATTCTGGCGGTAGATCGTCTCCAGTGTCTAATCTGTGCATCCTGCACCAAAACAAACATTACCCTATATGCTGAAAACAACAACAGAACGAAAAATAAACATTACACTTGGGTTGCCTCCCAAGAAGCGCTTGATTTAATGTCGTGGCACAACGGTGGTGACCATTCACTCCTTATCGTGGTACACCAGATCATTGTTCGTTCCGAGGTGCTTCAACCTGTATCTGTTAACAATCCTATCCTCCAAAACCATCCCGTGATAGTGCTTCAATCTCTTCCCATTCACCTTAAACGTCCGAGTTCCATCCCCGAACTTTAACTCAATTGCTCCATGGGGTGAAACACCTACCATCTCAAATGGACCAGACCACCTTGATTTAAGCTTACCAGGCAGCAACTTCAACCGAGAGTTAAACAGCAACACAGGGTCACCCTTGTAGAACTCTCGCTTCAGGATCTTCTTGTCATGGTATTGCTTCATCCTTTCTTTATAAAGTGTTGCACTCTCATATGCCTGGTATCGAAACTCATCCATCTCATTTAGTTGAAACAACCTGAGCTTGGTTGCTTCCTCCCAATCCATATTCAGTTTCTTCAGCGCCCACATAGCCTTGTGCTCAAGTTCAACCGGCAAGTGACAAGATTTTCCGAACACAAGCTTGAAGGGTGAAGTCCCAATCGGAGTCTTGAAAGCAGTCCGGTATGCCCATAGAGCATCATCGAGCTTGCGGGCCTAATCAGTTCTATTTGCATTTACCGTTTTTGCTAGAATACTTTTGATCTCCCTGTTGGACACTTCAACTTGCCCACTTGTCTGAGGATGATAAGGTGTTGCCACCCTATGTTTGACCCCATACTTCTCCATTAGTCCCGCGAAAGCTCTATTGCAAAAATGTGAACCACCATCGCTGATTATAGCCCTCGGAGTACCAAAGCGAGTAAATATGTTCTTCTTGAGAAACCCCATGACACTCTTGGCCTCGTTATTAGGTAAAGCCACAGCTTCTACCCATTTTGACACATAGTCCACAGAAACCAAGATGTATTTCATGCCACCCGAACTCACAAAGGGTCCCATAAAGTCAATCCCCCATACATCGAACAATTCTACCTCCATAACAAAATTCATAGGCATCTCTTTCCTTCTGCCAATATTCCATTGCCTTTGACATTGATCACAGGACCGCACTAATAAATTAGCATCATGAAAAATGGTTGGCCAGTAATAGCCGCACTCAAGTACCTTAGTTGCGGTTCAATTTCCGCTATGATGACCCCCAACAGGAGAGTCATGGCAAGGCTTTAGAATCGCCATCACTTCACTTTCAGGAACACAACGCCGAATGATGTTGTCAGCGCATGTTCGGAACAAATAAGGCTCGTTCCAATAGTACTGCCGAGCATCCCGCAAGAACTTCTTCTTTTGGTAGGCTTTGATATCTTCTGGAACTATACCTGTTACCAAATAATTGGCAATATCAGCATACCACGGTGCTACCTCCATTGACACAGCCAACACCCTCTCATCCGGAAAAGCATCATCTATATCAAGCTCAACGGAAGGCCTTCCAGCCTCTTCAAGCCGAAAGAGATGGTTAGCAACCTGGTTTTCAGTGCCCTTGCGGTCCTTTACCTCAAAATCAAACTCTTGCAGCAATAGCACCCATCTGATCAGTCGCGGCTTTGCTTCCTTCTTTGCCATGAGGTATCTCAAGGCTGCATGATCAGTATAAACCACTACTTTGGACCACAACAAGTAGGCCCGAAATTTCTCAAAAGCAAACACAATGGCAAGCAGCTCTTGCTCTGTCACTGTGTAATTCATCTGAGCAGCATTCAGTGTTCTGCTTGCATAATAGATCGGGTGCATGATTTTATTGTGCCTCTGCCCAAGCACAGCACCTATTGCGAAACCACTAGCATCACACATCAGTTCAAATGGCAAGGACCAGTCAGGAGTAACAATAATAGGAGCAGTAGTGAGACGCTCTTTTAACTCCTCAAACGCCTTCTGGCACTTATCATCAAACACAAATTTAGCCTCTTTTTCAAGAAGCTTGCACATTGGGTTGGCAATCTTGGAGAAATCCTTGATGAAGCGCCTGTAGAATCCAGCATGTCCCAAGAAATTTCGGACACCTTTGAACGAGATAGGTGGTGGAAGTTTTGCAATCACATTAATTTTCGCTTGATCTACCTCGATTCCCTTTTTAGAGATTTTATGACCGAGGACGATTCCTTCCTTCACCATAAAATGGCATTTCTCCCAATTTAGCACCAGATTGGTCTCCTCACACCTTTTTAGCACTTGACCCAGATGGCCAAGACAATCTTTAAATGAATCCCCCGCCACAGAAAAGTCATCCATGAACACTTCCAAGAAATCCTCTACCATGTCAAAGAAGATTGACATCATGCACCTCTGAAAAGTGGCTGGTGCATTACACAAACCAAAAGGCATCCGGCTGAATGCAAATGTCCCATAACGGCAAGTAAAAGTGGTCTTCTCTTAATCTTCTAGAGCAATGTTGATCTGATTGTAGCCCGAATAACCATCAAGGAAGCAATACTAGGAACGCCCTGCTAACCTATCAAGCATCTGATCAATGAAAGGCATAGGGAAGTGGTCCTTGCAAGTGGTTGTGTTGATCTTGCGATAATCCATGCAAACTCTCCATCCGGTGACAGTTCTGGTCCGGATCAACTCATTCTTTGCATTCAGCACAACAGTGATGTCGCCCTTCTTAGGAACACATTGGACTGGGCTCACCCATTTACTATCAGCAACTGGGTAAACCACGCCCGCATCCAGCCATTTGATGATCTCTTTCTTGACGACCTTTTGCATATTCTCGTTCAGTCGCCTCTGATGCTCTACACTCGGTTTGCTACCCCCCTCCAATTGAATTTTGTGCTCACAGATCCCAGATGGAATACCTCGAATGTCTGCTATGGTCCAACCAATAGCACGCCTATACTCCCTCAACACCTCCAACAGCTGTAAGATCTGCTCCTCAGTTAATAGGGCTGAAACAATCACAGGTAATGTATTGTCTGGACCAAGGAACTCATATTTCAGATGTGATGAAAGCTGCTTAAGATCCAACTTAGGCGGCTCAATGATCTAAGGCTTTGCTGGAGGAGTTGTTCTATTTTTCAAATCAAGATTTAGCTTATTTGGGTGGTATGACTATGAGCCCAACCCAACAAGTGAATTAACTGTCTCTACATAGCCTTCCATGTTTTCAGCATCGAAATTCATAAGAATACCAGCTAAAGCTTCACCCAAACTTTCTTCTTCCATCTTGAACTCCATTGTTCATCAATAACATTAAACGAATCAATTACCGAATGCTTTCGTAAGTACTTGGTAATTTCATTCTTTTGCTAGCCTGAAAAGTCACTTCTTCATTGTTGACTCGGAACTTGATTTCATTTTTCTCCGAATCCATCAGAGCCCTCCCTGTAGCAAGGAAAGGTCTCCCCAGAATGATAGGAATGTCCCGATCAACAGCACAGTCAAGAATCACAAAATCAGCGAGCAACATAAAATCACTAACCCGCACAATTAAATCATCAACCACCCCAACAGGTCTTTTGATAGACCTATCAGCCATTTGCAACCTCATCGTAGTCGGCCTTGGCATCCCCAAACCTGATTGTTTATATATAGCAAGGGGCATCAAATTAATACTCACCCCATTATCACACAAAGCACGAGCAAAATCATGGTGCCCAATAGAACAAGGAATGGTGAACGCCCCAGGATCTCTCTTTTTCTAAACAGTTGTAGTTGAAATGATGGAACTCACAGTGTGAGTCAAACTCACGATTTCATGTTGAACCGTCTTCTTCTTGGTTAGTAGATCCTTCAAATATTTAGCAAAACCGGGCATCTCTTTGACAGCTTCCAAGAAGGGAAAATTCAGAGATAACTGCTTTAGCTGATCATAAAACTTCTCGAACTTAGCATCTTCCTTCTTCTTTACCAACCTCTGAGGAAAGGGAGGTTTAGATTTGAATAGCTGCGTTAAAGGGCGGAGAGCCCCTTTCACAGCCTGCTTACTTGTGTCATCAGCTTCTCTCACCATCTCTGGAGTATCAACAACCTTCTTGTCAGTAGGAATCTCATCAGCAATAATGGGTGTTTCAGACTGCAGCTCATCCTCTTCATCTATCGGCTCAAGATCAATCACCTTCTCAGCAGCCCCCTGGAGTGTTTTACCACTCCTAGTAGTGATGGAAAACACACGGTCTACACCGCCTCCACCATTCTTTGGATTTGAAATAGTGTCACTCGGAAGTCCTCCCTTTTTAGGAGGGTGCTGCTCTCTGGAAATATCCCTCATCTGCGACTGAAGCTTCTGAATAGCTGCTGTATGGGAACCCACTGTTTCTGTCAGCCCAGATAAAGTCCTTTCAGACTTAGATTGATTTGCTAAAATCTTCTCAAGCATTGCTTCAACCTTCGAACTACCTTGCTCTGTTGACTGCCCTTTCGGTGGTAAATAAGGATTGGAACTCTTGTTCCCAAAATTATTGTTGTTGTTGTAGCTCCCTTGGTTCGCACCACCATAATTATTGTTGTAGTTCCCAGAGTTGTTGTAAGCACCTTGACCCTGCTGAGGTCTCCATTGATTCTTATTCTGATAGCCACCTTGGTAATTCTGTCTTTTGTAACCCCGATGAGAGTTATTAACAAAATTAGCATCTTCAACCTGCATAGGTGGCCCCTCATGGAACGGACCATCTTGAGCATGGTACATCCCTTTTGGCAAAACTGCATCCTCCTCACAAACATTTACCTTTTTGATTTGATATTTATCAAACTTCTTCGTCCACAAGGAAATATTTGTTGCAAGTTCTGCCAATGTTTGTTGGGTGTCTTGATTCTCCTTCACTATATTCTGGATCATAGCACTACCATATGGGACCACATCAGCATTGTTTGAGTGCCAAGATTAATTATGAGTCGTTAGCTTGTTAAGTATGGTGGTCACTCGTCGATAAATTTTGTTCATGAAACATCCATCAGCTGCATTATTAGCAACTGACTGCGTCACTCGATCTAGCCCTCGGTAGAACTTCTCCATTAATATCTGTTCAGGAAAACCATGATTCGGGCTCTTCTGCAAATATTCCTTGAATCTCTCCCAGGCTTCATATAGTTGTTCCCCCGGTCGCTGCTTAAACTCATCAATCTTGTCACGAATTTCAGCCTTCTTGCTAGGGGGGTACCACTTTGTGAGAAAAGCAGTCACCATCTCTGCCCATGAAGTAATCGAATTTCTGGGCAGCTTCTCGAACCATGTTCTTGCCTCTCCAGCTAAGGAATATTTGAATAACCTCAACCGAATAGCATCTTGTGGAACATTGTTCTGGATGTGATTAGCACACACATCCACAAAATTCTGCAAATGACGTTAAGGGTCATTCTCGGTAGTGTTCCGAAAGTATCCCTCAAGTTTCAACAGCTGGTATAGAGAGGAGTCAATTTTCACAGTAGCAGCTCCAACTCGAGGCCGAACAATAGCAGATGCATAGTCCTCCTCTGGAACAAGATCAACGAAAATATTCTCATCATCAGATTCATTCGCCTGATTGTTCAACCGATTCCCCTGGTTACCAGCACGTTGGTTTTGTGGATTTTGATTCATGTTCACTTGGTTTACACAGAGTAGCAAACAAGGTATGATGGAATAAGCAAAAGACTTTAATCAAAGCAAACACTATTTATTAATTTCAAAACCGTATTCCCCGGCAACGACGCCAAAATTTGATATGCTCAAATTACACCTATTAATGGTATAACGCGGACGTTGTCAAATATAGTAACCCAACAAGGTTGGGGTCGAATCCCATAGGGAATATGGTGTGAAAAGGTTACTAAAGTCGTAGGATGCTAAGTTCTAGGTCTAATGTCTTAATCCGACGATTTTGGTGAAAGTTGGTGTATCTATAACTAATTGCTATCTACTTTGCTTTGGCGGAAATTTATGGTAAAAGAAACTAAGGTTGTGTTCCCGCTAGATAGGATGTATGATCATGGGTATTGATCTTGATATACTTATAATGGGTCATTATCTGAATGCACTTAATCTCTATGTGAATCTCTACTATTTCCCAATAAATAAAGATTATGTCTTTCTATGATTTTCCCAAATATAAGAAAGTAACCATGAAGAACGATTAATCATGCCAAGTAAATTCTTCTTATTCCTAAGTGAATTTATTAAACAAAGTTTAAAGCTTTGAGTCCTTGTTAGTTATTCTTACCAACCCTAATTATTTTCCCAAATAAATCAAGGTTTATAGCTGTAATCAATGTTTGCAACCATTAATTATGAATGAAGAATAACTAAACCCTAATAATCCATTATGTGTATATCAATCACAAAACACCCATTATTGGGTTCACAACCCTAGCAAGGAAAATTAGCTACTCAGAAGAAGAAGAAGAACAATAAGAAATAATGGGAATCATAATGCTTACAATTGATTACTTGGATTTGAGAAATTACTTGCAATTGTTTGTAATCACCCAAAAGAATTCAAAACTATAAGTAAATAATGCTAAGGAAAGTAAAAACTGAGTTCTGTCGTAATAATGAACAAGAAACCTAAAATCTAGTATTTATAAGAGTCCAAGCCGAGCGAAATAGGATTGGCAAAATTGCCCTCGACGGAACAATGTACGGACCGTACATTTTATACGGTCCGTAGAATCAGTGAAGTCTTCCGTAAAATCTCTCCAGTTGTCAGATTGCAAGATCCACTTTTACGGACCGTAAATATTATACGGTCCGTATAATTTGCCGTAAATCCTCTTCTCTTTTAAGACTCTTCTGTAATCAACATACGGTGAGTTTTACGGACCGTAAATATTATCAGTTCGTACTTCCTCCCGGACTTCCACTTCAAGTTTGAAACCTTTCTGTCAAGCTTCTACGCTGGATTTTATGGACCGTGAATTTTATACGGTACGTATGTTCCTCCGTAAGATCAGGCTGCAGTTAGTTTTCTCTTCTTTGCACAACGTTTTACTCCATTTACATGACTTTCTCCCGAAATACGTTAAACATCTGCAACATGTCACAAACACATCAAAAAGACCAAAACTTGCTTAAAAACAAGTAAAACTCATAGCCAAAGAGTATCGAATAAGCCATAATTTCACGGCACATCACAAGCTTACTACTTGGGTCGGGTTCACATGTTTGTTTAACCAATGTAGCTCGCAGGCAATCATTTTCAGCTTGAAGCCGGCTGATTTCAATGGTTGCTTGCTCATGTGCGTCAATTAGGTCAGATATAATGGAGCTGCTCCCCACACCTTCCCTTTTGTGTATGCATTCGCATTTTTCCAAGGTCCCTACAATGATCATCTCCTTCCTTGTTCCTTTAGTAGCCTTTCCAGTTTTGACACTGAAATTCTTAAACACGTTGGTCAAGAAGAAGCCATAAGGAAGCCCATGCTTGTTGTCTTTGATATTCAAAACCTTTATCATATGTTCAATCATTAGACCAGGCAGGTTGATGGGTTGAAAGTTTGCAAGAGCTTCAAGAAGCACCAAGTCTGACAACGAAGTCGTGCATCTCCCCTCAGCTCTAGGAAGCAGCACTTTATTAACAAACTCAAACATAAGTTGATATTGCGGCTTTAACTGCTTCTTATGGAATCTTTTAGAGGATGCAGCGCCCTTCTTGACAATCAAGTTTTTGAAGTCCTGAGAAGCTTTTCCTTTCACAGTTTTCAGTCCTCAGGTTCGGACTGCCAAGATTTCTCTAAGTTTTGCCTCATCTAGCTCGAATTCCTCTAAATGAATTTTCAGAGCCAAGGTGGAGTCATCAGTATATGTCATATTCAGGTAGAACTCAATCACCTCTTGTTCAAAAACACTGGGAGCTGGAGCAACAAATAAAGGTTCCCATTTTTGAAATTTTACAATCTCTAGAAGGTCCCTCATTCCAAGCTTGTCAAAGATATCATGAGCAAATACCCTTCCCAGTAAAACTTTTTGATTCATGAGAGTATTTTCCCTTTCCTCATCTGAGTCCTGTAACCTTTTCCTTTTCTCAGAGCAACCTGGCTCCTTTCTAATTTTGCTCCCTTTTCTTTTGGGTTGTCGAGGTGTACTCTTCTTCTTGACCGCTTTCTCATTTTTATCAGTGGGTGTATCCACCTTGAGAACCCTTTTTCCTTTTTCTTCTTCTTTTCTTTTAGATAAACATTTCCCAAGAGATAGTTGTTCAGGTTCCGCTTCTTCATCAGGAATTGTCACCACATCCGAAGACGATGGCACATCTTCATCTCTCAAGCCATTCTTCCCAAATCTTCCTTTCTTATTGTCTACCAATTTCTCTTTGTTTGCCTTTAGGGCGGACTCAAGCCTAGCTTTTCTCCTTTGCCTAGTGTTTGGAGCTTTATAAGCAATATGTTTCCTGACTTTCCCACTTCTTAGAGTTACAGGGCCAGAGGATCTCTTGATTACGGTACTCAGGATGATATCACCATCGAAGTCTATTTCCTTAGAGGAGTTGTCAGACCTTTCCTTCTTCGGAGATGGTTCTCTTAAGTGCACAACAGCAGGCATAACATCTCTAATTACTTTAGAGGGGTCTGGAATCTCAACTACGGTGGGAGTATTCTGAAGTATAAATGATTTGAACACTCATTGTGCTGAGAGACCAGGTCCCTCCTGCACATCCCCTGTACTTTCTTCTTTCCCTTGAACCTTTTCACTGTCGCTCTCAGCCTGCATGTCATCATCAGCCAGCCACTATTTCTTTTTCACTCTCCAGTATAGTACACAATCTCACTCTTTTCTCCGATAAGTTACTACCTATAACTGAGATGGATTCCTCTGCTCCTTTTTCACAACTAAAGGAATTGGGATTACCTGAGATTTCTGCACCAACTTCATTTTTCGTAGTGGTACCTCTATTTTATGAGTCCTGTATATCTTCACACATTGCCTTTTCAGTAATAGACCTTTGGATATCGGTATTCAAACCCTTAGAGCTCATAATATTGCTTAAAACTTCCACTCTATCATCTCTTGCGTTAATTTCCTCAATGGTTTGAAGGAATTTGGAAACTGAAAGTGTTTGACCACTTTCGTCCGAAGTTGATTTTCCAGATGGAATGGGATTGGAGGATGTGTCTTTAGAAGGTGAGGGGAAGAGTTTTATGTCTGAGATATCTTGAGAGGAGGACTCGTTATTAAACATGATTGATCTCGGCCAGGGTTTTGAGAGGAAGAAAAGGGATTTGAGTTTGTGAATGTTACACTAACAAAGTGAATAGAGAAGAGGGGTTTAGTAAGAAAGAGACACAAAAAGTAGCCTTAAATGTTTGAGACGAGGAACCGATTCTGATTGGTTAATACCTAAAGTCTCTTACAGACAGGATCGGTCCAGGAAAGATGTAACGTTTCGGCTCAGGATTTTGGGCGGGAAGATTTTTAATGACATGACACGTTATCAGTTTAACACACATATATAAGCATTGTAGAGACTACTAACCTGAGTCACAAGAACCAGGTTCCTTGACAGTTTTCTTTGAAGCAGCAGGGAACTCAGAAGTATGCAATGTCTCCAATACTTATGCTGTCCTGAGAGTAGTATGAGAGTATACCTCTCATTGGTCACTGTTATTTGGAATGTGAATAACTTTTTATAATCGTGTTTTCTCTTCTTCAGTGGAAGCTTTCGACTGTCCTTTTGTCATGCCTCGAACCATGGCCTGGGCGTAATACAACACTCAATGCATGACTGCATGTGACCGAGCGAACCACATGGCTTACTGAATCAATATGGGACATGAACTGATGCGGAATATAAAGTAAACATACATGAATTGTGAAAACATAGAGTTCAATAATCATAAGTCTGAAAATATTATTATTATATCATGAATGCCGAACTATGGTAATGTAGCCAACGGACTAACTCATCTGAACATCTGACATGACAACTGACTAGTCTATGAAACCTTTGACATGAATCTGACTGCTAAACTATTCACAGGGACAAGGCCCCCGGAATACTTAAAAATGCATAATTGACATAAATAGAAGTAAAGACACAACCCCGAATGAGATGGGGCTCACCAAAAGCTGATACGAGCAATGTCCTAATGAGCAAATCCGCTGTCCTGTAAATTAATATCTACATCGTGAAACGCAGGCCCCCGGGCAATAGAAAGGGGACGTCAGCACATTGAATGTACTGGTATGTAAAGTAACTGAATGAAATAAATATGGCAAATGAAATAAAATGGTAAGAGCTGAAACTGAAACTGAAATTGAAACCTGGTCACGAACACACATGTATATATATAATCATGAGTACCAACATTTTAAGTGGGGGGAGCATAAATATAACCGACAACATGAATCACCACGTGGGTACGTGGAGCCTTGTACCCGACCCGACCAGCAGAGCTCTCATACCTTGCCAGGGGTATAACATATGAACATGACATGAAAGGATCCAATCAATGAAACATGAGGGAATCATCCTACTAGGTGGAGCGATCCTTATCCTACGGTAGCTAACGTAGTTTCAGGCTACTTGAGCCTTCTCGGTAATTCGTGGAACTCCCAAAAACATGAACATAAAAATAAGTGGCATATGAGCCCATGGTTTTTCATAAACATGAATTGTAAGTATAATAGAACATAAATATACTACATAATATAACTTGCATGAAAACATGGGGACATGTAGGATTTCCATGAAAATAAACATAAGATTTCATAACATGAATGTAAGAACCCATGGAATGCAAAGTATGGGTTTTCATGGATTACGGATGGAGTCTCAATAACCAAATTGGAATATCAAGAACACAATGACGAATTATTAATACAAACATGGTATATCATGGTACATATACTTAGGGTTGTCATGAACATGCCTAGAAACCCCAGTTTTTGGTGAACTTTTGTATAATCATGGAAGAATGTGGCATGGGGAAGAACAATAATGTTCCCACGCATAGATAGCAACCCTACATACCTGTAATCGCTCTAATCCAACGAACTATACTGCTTCTCTGACGAAAAACGCCGAAACTCTAGCTTTGAATCGTTTGAGAAGGATTTACCTTGGAAATCCTATGTTTTGGTTGAAGGATAATGTTACTAATCATGAATAAATGTTGGAATTACTTAGGAATCATTAGAGCAATCTTACCTTGACGTGAGAGGACGAGGCAGAGGATGAAAATGGCTTCTTAGGGATTTTGAACGAAGTTGGAATGTCTGATAAATGGAATTTTGAGTTAAGTGTTGAATTTGTAGCATGGGGCATTTTGGATCCCCAGGATCGCCGAGCGCGGTCTGTGGTTTGCCCCTGTGAGCGAGCCCCCTTGTCCATTTTATACTTGGATGATTTTCTTGAATTTTTTCCACTTTTGGACCTCTACCTCGCTAAGCGCGGTCTAAGGCGAGCCCTTGCCTCGCTTTGGGGCGAGCTCAGCGGGATCCCCTGCCCATTTTACACTCAGTCAACATTGTTTAATAAAATGAGCATACCTCCTAGAATAGAGCTTCGTTTGGTCTCCACAATATACTATTAGAAAGCTATTTCAAAGGGCTACAACTTTCATGTTTTAAGTTTTCTCATATTCTCAACAGATTTTCACGAAATTGGGCTGGAAGGAAGACGTATCGAAAACTTAACCGATTCTACAGAATCTTAAGCGTCTTACTATTAGCCATCTTGCGATGATCATATCTCCCTACTCCAATCTCTGACAGGCCTAGTCCTTATATGGTTGGAAAGGTATTTCTACGTACTACAACTTTCATTAAGGAGCCTTTTCCAAATTCTCAATGACTCAAACGGTTATGGGTGCCCAAAGTAGGCTTGTTAACCACTTTCGCAACACACACAAAATTTCAAATTTTTCACTAAAACTCTAACGATACAAGTCTAACCTTGGTTCTAAGATACGGGGTGTAACACATTTCCTCACCCAAGTCTTCTGGCAGAATTACTGACTTCGTTTGGGAACCCTCATCTGATCGGGTCCCTTAGAGTGAGAAACAGTGTGAATTGAGCTTTCTTCTTTTAGTTCAAGCAACTCTTCCTTTTACTTCCATAGACCAGGTTCCTCCTCTCTTGACTTCTGTTTGGCTGTATCTTTACTTTGAAGAAGGTTGAAGATGCTGGTCTTTCGTGATCCACACTCCTGTCTGCCCTCATACTCATTCTGATATTTATTTGTCATCTCCCTCCCTCTACACGATGTATTCAACAGTTCTTTAATGTGGGTGTTTAGACAAGGACTTTCTTTAGTAACTTTCTCAACTTGCTCTTGTAGATCTACGATACCAACTACCATATCTTCCCTTTCTTGATCTTGAGTGGTCTCACTACTCTTCATTTTGAGAAGATTAAGATTTTTTTACTGATTTTGTCAACTCCATCATGTGTACCAACTACCATATCTTCCCAGATCTCCTTTTCTGTTTCACAAGAGGAAGCTAGATTGTACTCCCCTGATCCACTGCTTTGAAGAAGAATCTTTTTAGCTTCTTGATCTTTTTGCAGAGTAAAGCCATTCAGCTCGGGGAGATGAGGACCACAACAAATCATGTCCCACAGATCCGTATCCTTATCAGTGATAAAGTTAACCTTCCACCATTCATAATGTTCAGTACTGAAGCTTGGTGGTCTTGAGATAGATTCTCCCTTCCTTTTGGTTTAGTGAGCTAGCCATGAAGAAATCTTTTCTAGGTGTTAACCTTTTAGAAAGCACCTGCTCTGATACTAATTAATGCAGGCTATGCATCCACCAAACAGTATATGAGGGACCTGCTCGTGTACCAGCTCCCTTATGTAACGCACTACGAGAATCAACACAAGATTTTTATATGGAAAAATCATTGCTCAAGGGATTAAAAATCATGACCTAACCCAGTAGGATTTCAACTCCACTACACGAGAAAATTCAGGTTACAACTCTATCGTAAGCTAGGAATTAACTCCCATAATCCCTCACCCTTACAATAACGCTTATGCGGCTTAGGAACTAACCCCCGTAGTCCCTCCACACTTGTAATACTCCGATTGCAAGCCACTCTACTTAGCAAACTCTAGCTAAGGACCACTAAGGTTGACTACCTCTAGCCAAACCCAACTAATACACCTAAGCTAAATATAGCTGAGGTTACCACTTAATAGATTGAAAGGTAAACTGCCTAACACTGCTAAGAATTTGATATACCTACAATAACTTCCTTTTTGGGAAGAGTAGGTTTACATTTTAAAGCTCATAAACAAAGACTTACAACAGCCTAAAGAACATAGACTAAACTCATATCAGGATTTGGTTCTTCAGCTTGAAAGTAACTTTGTTCTCGAGAGATCTTGAGAACTTGTGTCGGCAGCTTTGCATGATTTAGATTCGATTCCCAAGTCTACCAAATATGATGCCATGATGTTGTATATATAGTGGGAGCATGTGGGGTGTAAAGAGACCACTCTTCAATTTTGACCTAAAGCATGGGCCAGCTTACTGTTGTACTTGTGTGCAGCAAGAGGCTCGGCTTTACAGCTGTCTCTGCCGACAGTGCAAGGTGCATAGAGAGCAGATTACAGACGAGGTCTCTTATCTGATTCTGAAACAGTTTGACAATCATCAAAATACGAATGCACTTGGAACTATCAATTATTCATATGTAGATTAAATTGACCTGAAGGTGTTTGTCATCACTTAACATATGAAAATGTACTTAACTATCCGACACAGACATATTACAAAGAAAATAGAAAATGAGAGCTAGCCCGGTGCATGAACAATTGTAACGTCACTCAAGGTCTCAAAAAAAGAAAAAGAAAAAATTCACTGCTTAAATAATGAAAGTTGATGTGGCATCAGTATTTCAGTAGGAGTAGTTACTTTAGTGTCTTTGTTATAGAAATTTAATTATCTTTATTGTTTTTGATGACAAGAGAATTCGCAACCGCTATTCTTTAGGTGCGCAAAGAGTAAAGTTCGCTCCTGTGCAATAACCCGCAAACCACGCAGGAGAGATAACGCACACTAGGCAAGCCCTGTGCGACGAGCTAGACCCTGAAGGCAAATCCCCTACTGTCATAGGCAGGAGGTTTTGAACCTGAAACCTCCATTGTGGAAGTCCCGTGCTCAACCAGCTGAGCACCCTTGCGGGTAAATATAGTTATCTTTATAATAATCTCTAAACAATAAAATAACTCAATTCTCCTTTTCTTTTGTGAAATCAATGGGAATATAAAGTGGAAGGGAGTGGGCAAATTAGAGACAAAATCATTGTTAGTTATTGATACTGCACTTAATCTATATATGACAACAATTTGAATAGCAAGCAGTGAAGTGATTTATTCCTGCTTACCTTGTAGCTACAGAAAGTAAAGGCTTAAGTTCTAGCTAAATGATAATTTCACCCATCCTTCAGAAGCTTGAAACTGAGGTTTTAAGAAGTGCCTCTTCTAAATCGACTGATTACTACTTATTAAGGAACTAAACTGCGCCATTTCTTTATTGATGGAACGATTATACTCTATAGACTGTGAAATCATAGACATGCCAAAGCACATATGCCTGTTGTCAGAGCATTCATTTATTGATTCACTAGTTTTTCGCTACGTGCATTGCACGTATATCCCTTGTGAATCATTATATGAATTTTATACATATTTTAAAAATGTATGTTAGATCATATTCTTCAAAAAACACAAATTAAATTATCCCAAAACCGAGGTAAACAAGAATTACAACATCAATATAGTGCAATCCAAACCAAAAGAAAAAATACAAAGGTTGTGCAAAAGAATTTGAAATATGATTTTTGGCTTTTATAAAGATCAAATTTCTCTTTCCAACATTAGCATCATCACCAGGCAATTTCTCAATTTATTTTCTATACCAGGCAATTTCTCAATTTATTTTCTATACTTCGAACGTTAGTTGCGAGGTCATTCCTAATGAACTTGTACAACTCATACGTTTTGGCATTCGAACCATAAACCAAACAAAATCTTGTTAATTTTTTACCTCCAAACAGGGTATGAAACATGAAGAAATATAGCATTTGGATCCTTAACATCACTCATCCTGGCTGACATTTGGTCTTCCAGTATGAAGAGCATTAACAATGATTTATTTCATGAAGAAAATATCTACGAATTACCTTGTCTGCCATAATTCAATTGTGTCTTGGTGCGAAGAGTGAGGTAGAATACAACCACAACAGTAGCAATATATACAGCGAGAGAGTTGTGTGGCCATTAGATTCGCATTATAATCATTAAGTAACACAATTAATTAGTTAGAAGTAATTAATTGTATATACATTGTACGCGTATATGGAAAAAGCTCCAAAATGTTAAATAAGCATTCTATAAATTGCAATAAGTACTGGAATACCAAAGCATTTCCAACGTACTATTGATTATTGAATAGGTTGTAGTAAATGAGAGTTGCATCGGTCATGTTTGGGTCCATTTAACTTATCTTATTTTAATACAATATTACTATTTGTTGAAATGTTAGTTTAATTTTTAGTACCAAAAATTATAAGAGTGTGGTGCTTAATGGAAGGGTAAAATGGACGTTCAATATTAATGGGCATATTGGTAATCCAACTTCAAGTTTAGGGGCTTTCTACTTTTAGAATAGTATAGATTAACGACATCGACATGTTCACAGGAACATATATAATCAATTACAATCCAATTCGAAAAAATTATTTTGCAAGAAAAATTATGTACCAGCGAAATCGAAAATTTAGCTAAGTTATGGGCGATGTGATTAAAAGTCCTAGGAATATGTACAAAGCAACTTGATAAAAGTCCGAGGAATTCGTACAACAAACCCAATGTAATATCACAAGTGGAGTCTAGTGAAGGTAAGATGTACGCCGCCTAAACCCTACCTTTATGGGGTAGAGAGGTTGTTTCCGATTGACCCTCAGCAACCCTCCTCCTTTATCCGAGCTTGGGACCGGCAATGTGAACGAGCTCATACAGGCGGAGTTAACAAAAAGTAATGCTCATGGAAATGAACTTAAATTTTAGTAGTTGAAAGTTGTTTTGAATGAATTTTGGGTCTCTGCATATATTGTTCATCAACTATTATTTATAACTTGGAGAAGAATTAAATCCTCAACCAAAAAGTAATATTTGTAGTTATACTTCTGTACTTATCACAACTATGGAAAAAATTCCTGGCTGTGAGTGTTTGACTCTTAAATGAGCCCTTACTCGATACGAATCGAGATTAGTCGGTCATTACAGACAGATTTGCTGGCTTGACACAGCTGGATTTCTGAATATCTACATTTAAACTGCTTTAAGTCTGGATCTACTATACAATGACAACGTAAAGAACTTTTACTCCATCATTATAACTTAATTTGTTGTAAAAGGTAACCTGCCTTATTCTTTGGAATATTAACAATTTCATTTTTTATGGACGATTATATGCAATTATCTTTTAGCTGAATTGACAATGTCAAAAAAAAAAAAATCCATTGTTAGTGTATAACAGTTGATTTTTTTATTTTTAACGAGGACACTGTCCCAAGTTCTGTAGGGTAATGGATTTACATTTTTGACTGCTGATGGGAGCAGGTAATCTCACAATAAGGGCTATGACATTTGTAACAACTATTTGAATTTGTTTTTATCCATCTAATGTCAAGTTTGTATTGCAAATCAATAAGTTATTTGTTTGTAAATACTTCTCATAGTGCTTAAAAACAAGAAAATCTATATGTGAGTATAGGTAATGCCTAGTTAAATTGTCTGCAGACATGGGACTGTGTTTTAAATCTTAATCTCTTAGTTCAATTTCAATATCTATTTTGCTCTGTTCGGCAGATCCTTGTTTGCACCTAGGAACAATTTGCTGCTGCTATTTGTGTTCCAAAAATTCAACTTGGGAGATCTTTTGTCCCCCTTTTAATTGTATTTAATTTATGAAAAGAACATAAAAGGTAACTGAGAACTACACAATTATTGAAGACCTGGCAAAATTAAAATATAATGTCATGTAATTCACAGTAGCTTTACAAGGCCATCAAATAATAGTGTAGACTCTATTCTAAAAACTTCACTTCCCGGGGACAAAGTTTGTGGCGAAGGCCCAGGCATTGTTGTTAACTGGATCTGCAAGGTGGTCGGCAAGGTTCTCCAATGGACCCTTTCCAGTAACGATAGCTTGAACAAAGAATCCAAACATGGAGAACATAGCAAGTCTACCATTCTTGATCTCTTTTACTTTAAGCTCAGCAAAAGCCTCGGGATCGTCAGCGAGGCCCAATGGATCGAAGCTACCGCCGGGATAAAGTGGGTCAACAACCTCACCGAGAGGTCCACCAGCAACACGGTAACCTTCAACAGCTCCCATCAGCACAACTTGGCATGCCCAAATAGCCAAGATGCTTTGTGCGTGGACCAAACTTGGGTTTCCCAAGTAGTCAAGTCCACCCTCGCTGAAAATTTGGGATCCAGCCTTGAACCATACAGCCTCACCAAACTTGACACCGTTACGGGCCAAGAGCTCGGGGAAGACACAACCAAGAGCTCCAAGCATGGCCCATCTACAGTGGATCACCTCCAACTCACGATTCTTGGCAAAAGTTTCTGGATCAGCTGAAAGTCCAGCAGTATCCCATCCATAGTCACCAGGGAACTCACCGGTCAAGTAGCTTGGGGCATCACCAGAGAATGGACCCAAGTATTTGACACGGTCAGGACCATACCATGGGCTGCCAGAAGAAACTGGCTTGGCCTTGCTGGCAGTCTTCCTCATGGTGACTTTTCCATTTCCAGTGATTTCAGAGGAAGATGGTGAGAGTTTTACTGCCTTTCCGGCCAAAGAAGGAGAAGAGAGAGCCATTGTAGCAGCTGCCATTGTAGAAGCAAGTTGAGAAACTCTAGAATGCAGCTACTACAAAGAAAGAATATTTGACTGTGGCTTGAGTTTCATGGGCTTGCACCACTAGTACTTAAATGACTTGGAAGGATCAAAGTCTTTATCCTAGAAAATCACTATCTTTTTTTTGATTGGTGGATGACAATATTTTAACCTGGTTCATGTCCATTTGGCAAAGTTCGACACCACTAAACATGACTGGATATATCATAGATATATTGTGTCTTTAGAAAAAAAAAAATCTAACCCAATGTAAATTTCCTCCCTTACAGCCAACCTGGAGTTGCCACGTGTGTTAGTGGATTTGCAAGAATCCAGTTGACCAAGAGCATAAGAGATCAACCAACTCATGACTAGGGCTGTTCACAATTTTGGTTAAAATCAAAACCAAACCGAAAATTTAACCAAACTGAATAAAATAACCGACATTTGGTTTAGTTTGGTTTGGTTTGGTTTTAAATTTTAAAAACCGATAATATTTGGTTTGGTTATGGTTATAGTAAAAAATAACCGAATAAATAACCGAACCAAACCGATAATTATATACATAAAATTTATAATTATTTATATGTATAATATTAGCTTTTCACAAATAATTAAAGATATTTTATACCTTTTAATTATTAATTTAATTTTGGTCTACTTATTTTTAAGGCCCATGTCTTAAAAGAATATGTCCAACAATCCAAGCCCAACTCTAATAAGTCGTAAGCATAAGGGTTGTTTGTATTTTGAAACCTCTATTTGACTTGTTCTTTTGAATCTAAACTGCGTTGCAAGTTTGGTTCACCTGATTTGCCAACAGCGTGTCTTTCCCTCAATATGCAGCAAAGTTCACCCTTGTGGGCTATGAGGAAAAAAGAGTTTCATAAGAAATTTGAAGAATGTAGAGAGAGAATATTTGAATTGTCACGGCTAGTCATAAACCGAAAAACCGAACCAAACCGAACCAAACCGACAATAACCAAATCGGTGGTTATTATTTTACTTGGTTTGGTTATGGTTTTAGACATTTAAAAACCGACTAAATTGGTTTGGCTATGGTTTTAACCAATAACCGACCCAAACCAAACCATGAACACTCCTACTCATGACCGTGCAATAACTCATAGCCTCATACATTTCTGTTTGGCTGGCCTATCAAATAGGACCACTAGTATATATGGGTGCGTGTATATACCTCTTCATATGACAAAATAAATACTGAAAAACTTAGGAATTAAGATAATACAAGTCCAAGTAACCCAACCACTAAGCCCCCGTGATCAACTTGTAAATTCTTTCTCATAATTAAAAAAGGTTACAATTTGTGATTTGAACGTTTAGATTAATTTTCGAGAGGCTTTGATTTTGGTTCAATTAAGAATCCCACTTTTCAATCTGCAAAAACATATCATTGTAATGAGGTAGAAACATACAAAGAATATATGTTTAGCTATCTGCGTTTTTTTACCACTAAAAGATGTGGTGCTGTGGATGAGATTGCTCTTTCCTTAATCAAAGGTCTTGGGTTCGAGCCCTGAGTATGAAAAAAATCTTTGATAGGGTATTCCCTCGAATGGGCCCTACGTGGTGTGGATACATACGGAATAGTCAGGCATATCCAATGCAGATACTGGATATCGAGTGGAAAACAAAAAAAGCTATGTGCATTTTGATGATTAACAAATAAAGTGAGCATGCGTAATGGGACTGTGACTTAGGAATTAATTTAGGTCTGGTTTGGTGTGTGACAGACAGGGAACGTGTGAGGAACCAGGTACAATATTCACTTTTGGTGAATAACTTTTTCCGGGTGAAGAACGTGTTGTGTGGCAGTGAAATTTTTGACAATCAAAATCATGTACATCACTGTGCTATAGTACATTACGAGAAGCACCATCAACATATCCCTTTTTCTTCCCAATGATATTTATATCCATGATTCAGAAATTATATTGCATTTGGTTTAGTTACTACTCAAATCCATTTAATGTTTCGTGTTCACACACACTTTAAAATGATGTCTTTTTTCTTTTTGGATAACGGAAATAACTTTAAAATGATGTCAATACAGTTGGGTAGCTATTTAAAAAGTGTGAAATCTGGTAGTCAAATATTAATACAAAGAGCTATTTACATGATAAACATACACAAATTCACACACATGTATAGTTGAAGCTGATAATGGACTGTATTCTCAATTATGGTTCAAATAACTCATCAAATAAAAAAGACTATGGTTTATAATCGTTATCCTGCATATGCAAGCCTCAAAAGACTTTTTGATAGTGTTTTAACAGTAACGAATTTTTTTATAACTGCTTTAGCAACAAAGACTTGAAAGAATATTTAGAAAATCAACTAGTAATTTTTATCTATAAAACTTGTCTTGTATAGAGTAAATTTTTAATTGTCTAAATCATGCATTGATCCAAATAGGTCGTATAATATGCACTTTTAGACTAAATTTCCGTTTTAATAGTACGTATAAACTTATTCACTACAGTGATGAAATAGAGTTGGACTTAAATTAACTTAGCAAAGTCAAAATGAGAGGTGAATAAAATGCATTTATTCATTTTTTGACGCATTTTAACGAACTTGTCTGTATTTTTACAATTTCTATTGATTTTTTAGTAGCGTACTTAGAAGCATGAACAAAAATTAAGATAAGTTATTAAAGCTGTTGGTATAAGAACTGGTTGAAAATGAGAGTTGAAAATAATTTTATCGCTTAGCTGTGTTATTTTAAAATGGGTTTTGATATTTGGCACAAATATCTATGTTTCGTGTCATTTTACATCTTATTCTTATGACTTTTATCGCTTAATCTATGATGAAATCGTCGTATTTGAGCTTATGTCGCTATATTTCATGTGTCTAGGTACGATGAAGACAAATGATGGAAAACCGAGCAGTTTTGGTTGATTCTGGAGGTGATCTTGTGTGCACGAGTGAACGAGAGGAGCTTGCGACACTTGGGAGAATTTCTGTAAGAATCGAGAGCAAATGTGTCAGCCCCGCGTCGCGGATGCAACGCGAGGTGACACTCAGGTGTTACGCCCGCGTCGCAGATGCAACGCGAGGTGACACTCAGGTGTTACGCCTGCGTCGCAGATGCAACGCGAGGTGACACTCAGGGTTTACGCCCGCGTCGCGGGCTTAGTACAACTGAGGTTCCAGAATCACTGAAGACCCCGCGTTGGACCCACGACGCGTGGCCAACGCGGGAATGCCCAATTTTGTCCGATTTTTAGTAGGATTAGGACCCTTTTATTTGGTTAACAACCCTAAACTATAAATAGATGTTTTGTTCGTTATTAATGACGTGCTAGGATATTCTAAGACTTGTAAGCTGTCATATTACTTTCTCTTTAGATTTTATTTTATTTTCATCTTTTCAACCCTAGATTATTCATGAATTCTTGTTGTTCATTGAGAATCATGAGTAGCTAAACTTCTTAATTCTAGGGTTGTGGCGAAAGACATGATAGTTGGTTTGGTGACAATTTCTATCAATTAAATTCTCATATTTTGGGTTGCTTATTTATTTTTGTCTTAATGTTTGATTATCTAGCCAATAGTTGAACACTATCTGTGGCGTGTGAATTGGAATAGGGATAGGGAATTTGCATGCGTAATAAGAATAAATAGGTTCGATATAATCGTTTCGCTAATCAGGATAGGTATATACCCTTTAGCCTTGCTTAGTTGAATACAGAGAAGTAAATGCGTTCTTGTTACCTCTGACGACCATAGAGATATAGGCGTTATAGTAGCATCTATAGGCTTGTGAGCAACTCGGAAGATACTCATAAAGTTATAATTGACCCGTCAACTAGTAACCCAGGAAATAAGATAGGTAGAATTGTCAGAAGATCAACTGGATTGTCGAAAGCCATGACCCTGGAACTTTCTCTCATCTGATAAATTTTACAGTCTTCGTCAAAATACTCTCAGTCATAAAAACACCCATCACAAATTGTTTACTTTTCAGTTTTAGTTGGTGTTCATGGTTCGATTTGGGCCAGTTATTAATTAAAATCATAACCAAACCAATTTAGTCGGTTTTTAAATGTCTAAAACCATAACCAAACCAAATAAAATAATAACCACCGGTTTGGTTATTGTTGGTTTGGTTCGATTTTTCGGTTTATGACTAGTAGCCATGAGACTTATCAGTAAAACATTAAAAAGTTGAAAAAGACATGTTTTTTTTTTGTTCAAACGATAACTTTTATTTATAGTTTAAGGTGGAACATACATTATACAAACATTTTCACTATTAGTGATAGTGTAGTACTCGAGTTACCCAAAGTTGCTAAATTATTACATATAGTGTTAAAAACTAACTTAGTAGTGGTTGCACCATTTTTGTCATCTTAATACACATACCTGGAAATAAAGTAAAGCATAAGAGCTTTTAGTTGTTGTTACAAACATACATATTAATTAAACATAAAGACTATCTAAAATTAAAATGAAAATATATGAAATAAAAAAACTGTGTAATGATCCCAAACTTTGGGGCAGTACTTGCATTTTGCCCTCAATTCTCCCATTTTATTAAAAAAAACTTTGTGTAATGATCTCAAACTTCAGATGATTTTCTATCATTATCCCCAAGGCTAGGGTTGGACTACAAGGAGTTGTTCTTTTCTGCTTTTTAGGAGGATTACCCATGGAAGAAGTATTAGGGCATTACCATGTGCTTGAGTTGCAGATGTTACTGAAGTATCTTCTATAGGAACCTCCAAATCTACAACCTCTGTCCTTTTCATATGAAAAATATTAGAAGTTTATGACCCTTCAGACAAGAAAAAAGAAAGGTATAAATTTCAAAAAAAAAAAAAAAAAAACCTAAAATCAAATGGCTGATAAAGAAAGACTAAAAATTTAAGTTAAAGACATTAGACTCTAACGTGAGCTTCTGTTAGTAGGTTTACACTTAACACTTAAAAGAGTTAAAAGACTTAAAGACATGGGCTTGGACATATTCTTAAAAACATGGGTCTTAAACAATCATGTGAAATAAGTAGACCAAAAATCAAATTAATGATTAAAAGATATAAAATATTTATAATTAATTATGAAAAACTAATATTATACATATAAATAATTATAAAATTTATGTATATAATTTATCGGTTTGGTTCGGTTATTTATTTGGTTATTTTTTAATAGAACCATAACCAAACCAAATATTATTAGTTTTTAAAATTTAAAACCAAACCAAACCAAATGTTGGTTTTTTTTATTCGGTTTGGTTTTGGTTTTAACCAAAACCGTGAACAGCCCTAGTTACAACAAACATCTTGATTTTCACTTTCTTGAATAGTTTTATTCGAATTTGAATTAGTTTAACAGTAGAATCTAAGTCTCTGTGGGATCGATATCTAGACTTAAAAGTCTATATCACTTGTACAACCACGTATACTTGCGTGTGCGTGTATACGAAATTAGTTTAGACTAAATTTCCGTTTTAATAGTACGTATAAACTTATTCACTACAGTGATGAAATAGAGTTGGACTTAAATTAACTTAGCAAAGTCAAAATGATAGGTGAATAAAATGCATTTTGATAAAATGCATTTATTCATTTTTTGATGCATTTTAACGAACTTGTCTGTATTTTACAATTTCTATTGATTTTTTAGTAGCGTACGTAGCAGCATGAAAAAAAAAATTAAGATAAGTTATTAAAGCTGTTGGTATAAGAACTGGTTGAAAATGAGAGGTGAAAATAATTTTATCGCTTAGCTGTGTTATATATTTTAAAATGGGTTTCCTATTGGGTTGGGTCATGGATAAGTCGTGTCATTTTGGATAGAGTCAGAAATTTTAGGTGGACTATTAAATAAAGGCTACGTGTTTCATTAAAATTTAATTAAACATATAATTATGTCATTAATGGAGGAGGTGTCAAGCGACATCCCTTCGCAGAAAAATTACATTATATAGATTGGTGAAATTTTGATTTTATAGGTATGTATATAAGTGTTGCTAAACTTGCCTAAGGTTGTGTTTTCGAACCTGGATAGCAACGCAACTATATTTTTTTACACCCCTTAATATATATCCTGACTCCGCCACGGTATGTACACTATCACTTTCCATATTGATCACCCCCCCCCCCCCCCTCCTCCACAATTGAGAAAACGTCAAGATTGAAATGACATCCAAAGGAGAAAGAAAACTGGACTAGATGTAAACGACAATATTTTTTTAACTAGAAAAATAATAAGAATCTGCTAAATCTTGAGAGATATAGAACTAAGACTGAAAATCAATAAGTGAAAGATATAAATTTTGATTGTTTATTTTCAGAAGAGATGTTCAGATGATATTTATACTCTAATATTCTCAATTAGTAAATGTGCAAATGATATTTACACTCCTAATATTCTCAATTAGTAAATGTGCAATATTATGGCTCATTATTGAGTTACTCTCAATCTCCATATTAGAACTTTTATCATTGTTGTTAAAAGATTGGGTATCAACAATGCTAATTAGGAAATTTAACATATGATTTGCATAGGAATTATTAGGCAAGCCCACGATGTCGAGCATTAGACATGTCAGGGCGCACAATCGAACGTTGGCATAAGCCTCACATAAAGCTCCCACACGGCCAAACATGAGTCTCAAGATGTTTAGTAAGTGCCTCGTCCCCGAGTCCCAAACAAGCTTTTTGAAACACTTATAATGTGGAAGCAATTGTCTTGATTCTGACAGCACGGTGTGCTTGTCAAAAGTTTGGCAAGTTCTTGACCTATGTACTATGAAACATTGGCAAGTGCTCAACGAGCTAACTCTATATCACCATTATTTTCGCAGATCAATCATTGATCATGTCAATTGTCAAACCACGTGCTACAGAGCCATCAGTACATCTCCTTTTAATCAATCTACAATAGTAACAGCTCTATGCACACTATCACTTTCAATATTGATTATGCCTCCCCAATAGAGAAAATTTCAAGATTGAAATGACATGCAAGGTTAAAGAAAACACATGAGTAGCTGTAAACAGTTGTAGTGGAAATGAATTTAACTTATATACACTGATAATATAAAAATTATTCACAATATTTGTGTATTTAAATTAATTAGGACAAATTTACTACTCATAAATTAAGCCCACTGCACAGAGGCTGAGGCATAGGAGTGCAAGGAGTTTCAATTTGAACCGCCTTAGTTGAAAACTTATACTATATAAATAGGCAAAGAGCCCGTTTGGCTTAGCTTGTATAAATTGTTTTCAGCTTTTTTGAGTATTTGGCTGGTCAGCTTATAAGCCATTTTGTGCTTAAAATAAGCTCAAAAAAATAAATTTGGGGTAGCCCAACTTTTTTTTTGACTGATAAGCTGTTTTCAGCTTGCTGTTTTTTTTTTAAGCTAAGCCAAACGGGCCCTAAATAATATATATATTTTCTTTGTTTGGGACGGGTCCTAATTAATATATATATTTTCTTTGTTTGGGATCTCCTTGTTTGATTCCTGACTTTGCAACTGACTATACAGAATCACTTTGAGCTAATTTAAGTAAAAGACTTGTCAGTGCACAAAAGTTACTCCCAAAATTTAAAGATCATATGTTACATCCTTAGCAACCAGTTACAACACAAAACAATAACAAGAGCAAGATTGTAAATGCAAGAAAAGAGAAAACTCCTAATTCTTGGACAACTACTGTACAATGAAGCAAGAAAAGGCATGTCCATCTTCCTGAATGGATACAGTTTTCCATATCTTCCATAAAACATTTGAAATCCAACTTCCAAATTTTTGCATACAACTTTAGCAGATAACTATAATTAGCATAACTAAACAGCAGCTACATTCGAAACTCGAGCTATCAGTAACCTTTTGATGTCCAACTAATAGCCACTGGACTACTCACTACATGCTTTCCATCTGACCACTTAATTCTTGCATAAACATTCGTAGTTGATGGCATTGAAGGAGCAGTAAAAGTGACGGTATATGATTTCTGCTCGTTCATATGAATAAACGTCAATGTTTCAGGTTCAACCGAGACTTTCACTGAATTGCTTGGTGAAATAACATTAACTTTGTATGTTCCAGCTGGTCCAACATTAGTAAGCGTTCGTGTGTATTTCATTGAACTGGAACCACTTCCTCTGCCAGCAGTCATTTGCTCTGGAAATACAACAGCAAATGAAGGGTAATTCAAATCGGTGACACTGTATTTCTTACTTGTTCCGCAACTGAAGGGTCGTCTGGCAATAGTATTGATCTGGGTCGATGTGTAGTTCAAGGCACAGAGGAAATTCAGATAATCATCAGCCTTCAAGTCGTAAACAAGCCCGGGGTTTAGTGCTGCAACGGGGTCCACATGTCCTGCACCGTGATCAAACGGCGTGGATGGCTTTCCTGTCGCAACATCTTGGAGGGCCCCGCCGTTCTTGTACACTGTATAAGCCGTGGTCATAAGAGCCGAGCGGATAGCTGCTGGGCTCCAATCGGGGTGTGCGCCTTTAAGCAAAGCAGCCAAACCACTCACGTGAGGGCATGACATAGACGTGCCCGAAATAATATTAAATCCAACACGTCTATTGTCCTCAGCCAACCCTGTGGGACCAACAGCACCTGTCCATCCCGCAAGAATGTTAACACCCGGTGCGATGATGTCCGGCTTAAGAATCTCCTGCGTGATCGTGTTGGGCCCTCGGGAGCTGAATGCAGCAACCACTGGTGATGGTTTGATCCCCAACTTAGTGCCCTCGAAAAGAATCGTGGCTGTTGGATTAGAACCCGAGGTTAAGTACTTCTTGATTGCTTCCCCTGTTGTCTGACCAACCGTCGTTGCTGGAAGCAAATGGGCATCAGCCACTAGCTCATCCCCATTTGCAACGGTGTTAGCCAAAACCATACCGGCTCCGCCTGCTGCTTTTACCACAGAACCCTTTTGGACCCTGGGATTTATCCCCCGGTCACATAGAACAAGTTTTCCTTTAACTTGTTCAGGAATTAAGGTACCCGTCATGCAAAGATTTCCATTCGTAGCATTACTAGCATTACCAGCGTACACTAAGGGAAGCATTTTGCTTAGTGACATATCCCCTTTATATAGGGAAACACCAGAGAAATTCTTACCATTGCCTAGACTTACATATGCAGGAAAATCACGGTCCAATGTTCCTGCACCCACAGTAGTGATCCATGGTGCTACATTGGACAAACTGTAGGGACTAGGACCACCATTACCTGCAGAACAACAACAATGATTATATCACAATCCAAGCAAGTTAAAAGTCGACTATATGAATCCTCACTAACTATGCTACTCCATTGAGCTAATCTCACTCTTTTGGCCCATTGGCCGAGATTAATTATGGGCGCTAGCCAAAATATACAAAACATATACCCTGATTAATGTATATTATACGTATATTATGTGTATATTCACACTTAATATACATAACCTATACATTTGCTGGCTATTTTGTAAATTAGATCACCGAAAGGCATTGGACTATAATTATCTCTAAATTATAACGAAAGCAAAAAGCACTAGAAGTTCTCCATAACATCCTTACCTGCAGAGCAAGATACTAAAACCCCTTTCTCCATAGCAGCAAAGGCACCAATGGCAACACTGTCTCTATAGTAATCTGAATTGCCACCACCAAGCGATAAAGAAAGCACATTTACATTATCATCGATGGCTTTATCCAAAGCTGCTAATATATCAGAGCTAAAACAACCACCAGTCCAGCAAACTTTGTACACAGCAACTCTAGCATGAGTTGCCATTCCACGAGCAGTTCCAGGAGCATATCCAAAGAGACTAGCACCCTGAACAACTGAACCAGCTGCAGTAGTAGCCGTGTGTGTTCCATGTCCGTCATCGTCTCTTGGAGATTTAGACTCTTTGGTTTCGTCGATTGGACCTAAAGTGGTTTCATAACCTTTAGCAAAGTACCTGTTGAGACATAATAAGATTAATTAATTAAATGTATGATTTCTCCAATTGAGAGATGGTCACACAATTCCATACAGTATAAGAGCAAACAAAAGGTCCCGGATTCTAAGAGCAGAAGAGTTGAAAATTCTAACGAGGGAATTCAAAAAAGTACAAAATGTCACCTCTAGGATTTGTAGTTACACCTGAAGTAATTTTTGAACCACCTTATCACTACATTAGAAGATGTTTGCGGGATTGAAAGAACTTATATACACACATAAATATAAATTTCCAGTACCCCTTCCGTTTCAATTTTGACTTACTTTTTAGTCTGTTTAAAAAAAATGTCACTTTCTATATTTAGGCCCCGTTTGGACATGGTTTCAAATCATGTTTGGACATGCAATTTGGATATTTTAAGTTATATATTCTCTTATAGACATAAAAACTCCATAAATTGTGAAAACTATCAAAATATTCTCAATTTTTATACAATCTTACTAAATGAGCAAGTCATAGTTCATAACAAAATTAGTACACTACTAGAAGGCCTCTCTAAAAAATACAACATCAATTAATCAAACTTTAGTTCAATAAAAACGAAAATTTAACATGAATAATAATGTAAATACTCTTTAATATAATCCTCCCACATAAATTAAAGATTGATAGATATAAACAAAGGTTGATAGAAGTTAATGAGATTGGTAAATGATTGATGGAGGTAATTATTAAAAATATCTGCCAACTTATGAGTCTTTTTTTATAAAATATAAACTTATGAGTTAAATTTTATATTTAAAAAAATTAAAACCATAGTTTCAAACCCTAAATCACGAGTTTTTGGATGATTTGACGTTTGAAACCGTGAGTGCAAACGCATGTCCAAACGACGCTGGTTTGGAGTCATGATTTGAAAACACATGTCCAAACGCCTACTTAGTAACTATTTACACCCAACATCGACATGACATTTTTAAGATCACGAGACTCCACTTTCAAAGGGTATTTTGGTCCATTACATAGATCTTTAAACACTAAAACACTCAAAAGTCTTCTTTATTTTCAAACTAAGACAAGCAAATTGAAGCGGAGAGTATAATTTTTCAAGAAGGAGCTTCAATTAAACCCTTCCCAAGGTAGTTTTGCCCCCAAATCAAATCTAAGTCACCTAGAAAAAAGCCCAAAGGATATTTTCACGTATTTGGCACATGAAAAGGATATGTACCATTTGAGAATGCTTATTGAGAGATTATATAATTAAGTAATTAAAAATGGGTTAAATCCATACCTTGCACCAATCAACTTCCTATTACAATTCCTAGAACTAAAATTAGTTCCAGATTCACACTCCCCTTTCCACGAAGCTGGTATAGGTCCAAATCCAGTATCATCAAAACTCTTACTTTCAGGCCAAACACCAGAATCAAGAACTCCAACAATCACATCACTCACCGCATTCGATTCTGGAAAAAAATCAGCACTTTTGTCAAGACCCAAAAATGATGGTGTCCTTGTCGTATGCAGTTCATATCTCATTTCTGGCAAAACTGACAAAATCCCAGGTTGCTTCTCTAAAGCATCTGCTTCGTCAGCAGTTAGTCTTGTAGAAAAACCATGTACAACGTTGTTGTATAAGTAGATCATGTCAGCAGAATCAGAAACTGATTTCAATGACGTGACATACCAGTCAGTATGATCTTCGTAACTCTCTGGCATTTGAGATTTCGCCATGTGTACGATAAAAGTACTTTTTTGAACAGCACTCAGTGATAAATGGGATAGACATAGAAGGAAAAGAAGTACTAATACTAAAAATCTTGACATTTTTTCTTGTTTTTGCAGTACTGATTTTTTTTCCCCAGGTTTGTGAGTTATATAGAGTAAATATGAAGTATGTGAAACAGGGTAAAGGAGAAACAGGGTAAAGGAGAATGATGGGGACGGTTGTTTTTTGTTTGGTTTATGTGAATGATTGGTTTTTTAGGACAAAAAGTCTTCAAAGTTCCAGCCTTGCAAAAAGAAAGGAAAAAAAGAAGATTTCACATTCAACCACAGTTATTTTTCTTTTTCTTAAACACAATTGATTAAGGACAACCTCAAAGAGACGGTAACACTTTATCTACAATTACAACAGTCACTTGGTGCTAATTGCTCTTTATTTTTGAGCAATAGTTACATGGTTGGTAACAAAAATGATTAACTTTTGCATCTTAACATTAAGGACTCATATTTATATCTTTTTTGTGTTTCAAATTTCTCTCTGCTATAATTGATATCAATTCCCTCATGGTACAAATCTTAACCGTTATTTACTCAAATAAAGAGAGCTTTACATAACTAAACAATATTAGAAAATACATCACTTCAAGAAAGATATTAGAAAAGGAAAGGAAGGGAAAGGATTTTCCAGGCGTTATTTTAGCTATTGGTTGAGAAAAAATGGGGAGCGTTACCTTTCTTCAGATTTGGAAAGTATGTGTTTTATGGCTACTTTTGATATATCAATTTTTATGCTAAAAATATGTGATGGTTTTTCTGAAATTGTTTAGTTATGTGAAGCTCTCCCATTTAAATTGATCAATAAAATTTACTTGAATAATTGAATCATGCCGGATTCATTACTTAAAATAGTTTTACAAGCATTCATTATGTTCATATAAAAGTTGTGCATAAAATATGACCTCCTCTTTTAATTATACATATCAGTACCAATTGGAACAATTTAGGTTTTATTGCTTATTAAGCCTAATTTATATTACTCCGATCTAATTTATGTGACCCGACTCTTTTTTAGTTTTTCCCGAAAAGATTTCTATACTTAAAAATAACTATAAAATTCCCTTTCCATTAATGAAATTATTCATAGCCCCACATATACTAAGATTTATTTTTACACCACAAATTTCATAATTCTTCATTTTTTTCTTAAACTTTGTGTTTAATTAAATGGAAGTCACATAAATTGAGAGATATGAAATATAATTGAAAGAGGACATATTTTAAGTGTTAACTTGTTTACGTAGTAATGAACTTTGAGAACACACTTTACTTTCTTACAAAAAGAAATTATGAGTTGAAAATATCTAATATCAACAACTCTATCAAGAAAATATCTAATATGAACACTCTATCATGTATTCAGATATTCAATCAAAACAAATTGTAATTCAAATATTTATATAAAATTTACTTAAAAATTTAACGGGTTATCGATATATATTCTCCAAAAGAAATGAACAAAGAAGGATTTCACATTCACACGGACATGTTTTCTTAACACAATGGATTTAGACGATCCAATGGACATCATCCTCAAAAGACACCCTCACTTTATCTACAACACTCACTCACTCAGTGCTAAATTGCTCTTTATTTTTCTTTATCTTTTCACTTTACCTCTTTGTGTAAGAAACACAGATAAAAAGAGAAACTCCACACTACCATCCAACCATTTCAATTTCTTTATACCTTTTTAACAGACTTTGGTACCAAAAATATTGGGTTTATTCAAATGGCCAAGTGGCGGTCCGATTATTAAAAGTTGTGTAGTCTTGTACTGGAGTACCAATAATACGTAAATAAATTTGGAACATGGTGGTAGTTCGCGGGTCCATAAATACAGATATTATGTAAGTAACTGTGGTTTTAATTTTAGGCAACTGTGTTACTAATGGTAGATAGTAGGTGGGACGTGGAAGTTTTATTATCCAAGCAACTGTTTCTCCATGTCTCCCCTGCTTTCAAATTATTTTGACGGTCCAAATTAGAATGTGGGTCATGGCGGCTTGCTCTTTCCTTTTTGGTTTCCCTTCAGTTTATACTGCTCTCTTTGTCTCAATTTATGTGACATTTTTTATTTTATGAGATTCAAATTTCATAAATTTTAACTAATATTTTAAAATATATTTTTTCACTAAATTAATTAGAGAAATGTTACAACTTATAATACTTTTTATGTGGTTTTTTTAAAATATATGATTTTAATGTTAAAATATTGAGTTAATTTAATCCAATTTAATTTTAAAATTTAGTCAAATTGACTCTTGAAAAACGAAAAGTGACACATAAATTGGGACGGAGAAAGTATGTTTTAAGGATAGATTAATTCGGTAGAAAAAACCTCTGTTTCCAGTAGTGATTTGAATGTGGGTAGAAAAGTCTTATTTTGTATGAGTGCAATATTTAAATTTGATACTTGTGGTGTCCGAATCAAACGTACTATCAAAAAAAGAATAATTTGTGAAGGTTGAAAGTTACAATTCGCAGAGGTTTTAACTTCCGCTAGTTGTTAAATGAGGCTGAAACCTTCGCAAATCGCAACTTTCAACCTTTGCAAATTACCTATTTTTTGTAGTACTTTCGCATACCTCGATTAATTTTGCAAGGCATTTGCTATATATCACAGTATATTTAAATATCATGTAATTTTATTCACCAAAACTTGAATAGATAAAAAGAAATCACTTAATATTTTATGTCTCCGCTAATAAGTACTCCTGTGTTCCAATTTACGTGATATAGTTTGACCGGCCACGTAATTTAAGAAAGAAATGATGACTCTCGAAAATTATGATCTAAAATAAGTTATAAATATTTGTGTGCGCGCAAATCATTTCATTAAAGTAAAGGGGAAATTCAAGTTAAATTATTTTTAAATATAAAATATAGGATTTTACTAACCTACACGAAGGTGGTAGGTTAGCCCTACTCACTTTTTACTTTACCTAAATACCCTTACTCTTTTTTACCTTAGTATTAAAATTAAGGGCATTTTCGTCATTTTATCAAAACTCAATTCATTTTCTCTCCCTGCCCATAGCAGCATTGAATCTGACGGGATAAGAACCACCAGGCTGTGGTTTTTCTCTATGATTTGAAGGTTTGATTTGGGTATCTTCTCTCCTTCCAACTGTGATTACTGCAATAATAGAGATAATAAATTTAGCCATGGTTTTTCTCATTGCCCTCTCTGCTTTTCCCCCCTTTTTTTTCAATTTCTCTCAATTTTATTATCGCCAAAACCTTTCGCCAATTTCTTTCGAAGCTTTTTCTTCATTGTTTTCCGGTGAACTCACCCTTCTCTTTTTCCTCTACCATTTCTTTTTCTTTTTCTTCCCTCATTCTGCTGGGTATAAATTTATCTTTGCATCTGAGACGTGAAAATCAATACTGAAACAAATAATGGAGTTGAAGCATCCATCAATGATATTAAAAGTTTGATTTAATATTGCCGTTTGTAGTTTGATGTTACTGCTAACATGAAACATCAGATCGAACCAATAATTTGGTTTGTTAAGAAGTTAAATCCTTTAATGGGTAAACAATTAGATATTTTATTACACTTCATTTTATAACAGTGATTTTGAGGGCAACGATTGTGATGGAAGACGGCGGAACATTTGGCGTTAAGAGTCTTGGAGGGAGAAGGTTTTACTACTTATTAGAAGCACGAGTTTGGGGCACTTTCGTCGTCCGTTGATGGCCTCGTAAAAAAAAAATTATGGGCCCCATATATCTTAAACAACTGTAAAAAAAAAAATTATAGGTCCCATATATATTAAACAACAATTAATATTAAAAAAATAGTGCAAATTAATAATGTAAAAAAAAAAAGTGCACCCCATATTAAAAAATCAAACAATATTCATGTAATTTTCAAAGTATCTCATTAAGTCAATAATGATGAATTCATTGTCACGTGCGTATTTGTAGCAAACACTAATATAATAAAATTTTAAATACGGAACACAAACTACAATGTTATATTAGTAGTAATATATATATATATATATATATATATATATATATATATATATAGTGCAAATTAATAATGTCAAAAAAAAAGTGCACCCCGTATTAAAAAATCAAACAATATTCTTGTAATTTCCAAAGTATCTCATTAAGTCAATAATGATGGATTCATTGCCACGTGCGTTTGCTACGTGAATCCCATATTAAAAAAAAAGTGAATCCCGTATTAAAAAAATAAACAATGTCAAAAAAAAAAGTGCAGACTTTATATTCATAGCAAACACTAATATAATAAATTTTTAGATGCGGAGCATAAATTACAATGTTATATCAATTGTGTTTTGAACATAGTATATATATATATATATATATATTATATGCATAAAAATAGTGCAAACTAATAATGTCCAAAAGAGTGGGCCCCATACTAAACAACACCAAGCAATATAAAAAAATAAAATAAAAAGAAACTATATAAGCATGGGTTTAGACCCATGCTTCGTCGTACGTTGTCCCTTAAAAAAAAGGGTGGGCCCCATACTAAATAACACCGAGCAATAAAAAAAAGTGGAACTCACCATCTCCGAACTCATGGGGAAAAAAAAGTGCACCCTATATTATCAAAATCAAGCAATATCAAAAAAAAAAAAAAGTGAACCCCATATTAAAAAAAAATAATGTTAAAAAAAAAGTGTTGGCTTTGTATTCGTAGCAAACACTAATATAATAAAGTTTTAGATACGGAGCACAAACTACAATGTTATATTAATCGTATTTTGAACATAATATATGTATATATATTTTATGCATAAAAATAGTACAAACTAATAATATCCAACAAAAAAAAGGGTGCACCCCATAAAGGGTGGACCACATACTAAACAACATCAAGCAATATAATAAAAAAAAAAAATGGAACCCACCATCTCCAAACTCACTGTAAAAAAATGTGGACCCCATATTAACAAAATCAAGCAATATAAAAAAAATAGTATTTCTTCGTTTAAATAGAAAATCAATTTCTATTTTGTTTCGTTTTAAACATGTAAAATTAATTTAATAATTTGAATTAGAATTATCCAAATCAAAATTTGGTAAAAAGGAAAATAGTTTCCTTTTAAACAAGTCTTCTCTTTTAAAAAATATTAATAAATTTGCCGATTTTATATTCGTAACAAACATTAATATAATAAAATTTTAAATACGGAGCACAAACTACAATGTTATATTAATCGTATTTTGAACATAATATATATATATATATATATATATATATATATATATATATATATATATATATATATATATATATATATATATATAATCACTATTCAAAGACAATTACGTATATATAGATGCACTATAATCTGAAGTGTTGGGCCCGTGCGCAGCACGAGCATAGGCCGTCTAGTAAGATATAGAAATTGGGGAGAAATTGAGAATTTTTGTGAAAGACCAAACAGTCCCTGTTTTAATGTGCTGGCTGAAGAAAATAAGGGCATTTTGGAGAAACAAAAGATGGGTATAATGCTAAACCCTAAAATGTATTATTCTTTTTTAGAACAGATTAAAAAGGAAAGTGTTCACATAAATTGGGAGGCGAATTAAAACTTAAGATTTTTAAATTAAAACAAAGGAGCATGCAGCGGATTCAAAATTTTATTTATAGGATTCTGAATTCTAGCTAGTAAATATAACTTATTAGGTTATTGATATATTATTTATATATACTAAATGAATTTCTTAATATAATTATAAAAGTTTAACAAAAATTACTAGATTTCATCAACTCATACTTAAAATTATAGCTCTGCCTTAAAAGTATGTATCATCGCGCCAAATTTTTTTATTATCACGAAGATTTGTTCTTAACTCGCCGTTCGTAGTGAAGAAGACAGACAAGGTTTAGGGTAGGGACAGTATACTACCGCATAAACAACAGTGGTACGAGTATTAAATATTCTTACTAGCTATTGCAACATTATTAATTGCAAGTCATTATTCTATACAATAAAATTTTATTTTAAAATATTTAATGTTTCACAAAACTTCACTATTCTATTTAGTGGAGTAGAATGTTAATCAAGTGAGATATTTAACGGCGATAAAAAATCACATATCTTATTTTTAAGGTTACAATTCATTTTTCAGAAAAGGGCCAAAATTACTCCTGAACTTTGAAAAATAGTTTATCCATACCCTTCGTTATACTTTAGAGCCAATTATACCCTTACAGTTATACTATGAGGTCAATTATATCCTTCTGTCTAACTGTTGCCACGTGGCATCATCCCAGCCCTTCAAAATTATTTTACCCTCAAATAATTTTTTACTCACTAAAATAACTCAATCCGACCCGAATTTTTTTTTTCAGCAAAAATAATACGGATAATTTTTATATTTTTTTCTGGAAAAATTATCCGTATTATTTTTGCTGAAAAAAAAAATCGGGTCGGATTGAGTTATTTTAGTGAGTAAAAAATTATTTGAGGGTAAAATAATTTTGAAGGGCTGGGATGATGCCACGTGGCAACAGTTAGACAGAAGGATATAATTGACCCCATAGTATAACTGTAAGGGTATAATTGACTCTAAAGTATAACGAAGGGTATGGATAAACTATTTTTCAAAGTTCAGGGGTAATTTTGGCCCTTTTCCGTTCATTTTTTATGGAGGGTTACCTTTAGATATTATTTCATGACATGATAACTTAAAAACATAAGTTAAACTCTTAATTCAATATCTAAAGATCAAGGCTATTAAATATCTTTATTAAGAAATGTTAAAAACATTAAAGACCAAATATTCTGCATGACAGTTTTTTTCTTTTCCTTTTTATTCTTTGAGTAATTTCTTAATTTATTTTTATACTTTGGGTAATAATAATAATAAGTTAAAGACAAGGGAAGCACGTGAAGCCGTATGTAGCCAAGTTTAGTATTCTATTAAAATAAGTAGTAGTATCTATATCAACTTTGTCTTGATGATGACAACACAGGTTTAAGATGTCAGTTTGTGCTTATAATATCTATAATGTAGATTCTGAAATTAAATGGTAAAAACATTGGATTGTGGTGCCCATGAAATTAGAATTTCTGTAATATTACTAGCTACTTAGCAAGTCTAGTTTTGCTAAAAATTTACTCCTATTTTTGAGATAAGCTTTGATCCAGTTTAAAGTTTGAAGCGTATTAACTGTTAAGAATTAGTGAAATTTGTGAGTAAAACGTACAAGTAATTAATCTTCCAGTTTCTTGCGGAGTTTATAAAACATTTGGTTGTAAAACATCATCAGTATTAAACTTGAAGAGCCGAATTATTTGTTTTAGCACTACTTTCTCTTTTTTATAAAAGTTATGAACATTTATTTGTATTTAGTTTTAGTTGGTGCAGCTCTTGACGTTTTACCAACCTAAGGTGTTCTATACTCTTCATCCTAAGGTGCTCTATACTCTTCATCCTCTTTCCATTTTTTGCGGTTGGTACTTTAATTTATTGGCTGTACTAGAAAGTTGTAGCCCTTTGGTTAATCTCTTCCTATCATTAATCTGATGATACTGATAATAATTACAATAAAGTTAAATTTATAACTTTATGGTAACAAGAATTATATATAGATTAGACGTGGGACGACGTTCAATTTTTAAACCTAGTGGTTTCTTACAAGTCTTATAATAGACAATTGTGGGGTGTAATTCTACGCCTATGCATCATTTTTTCAGAAAATCAGAAAAGCAAAAGTCCGTATATGATAAAGGAATAGACGATATTAGATAGCCAACGCTTACATAGCTTTTATTTCAGTTCCTTAAAGGCCAAGAATACAGTCAAAATATACAGCTCCTTTGGTTCTTGGAAGACATTAAAAATTTTTAAATCATGACATCTAGCCTGTTTGGATGGGCTTAAAAAAGCAGCTTATAAGTCAAAAAAAAAAAAATTGGGGTAGCCCAAGCTTTTTGCAAGCCCATCCAAACAAGCTCAATTATTTTTTTGGATTTATTTTAAGCACAAAATGGCTTATAAGCTGGCCAGCCAAACACTCAAAAAAATTGAAAACTGCTTATAAGGTGTTTTCAGCAACTTATAAGCGAAGCCAAACGGGCTCATAATACCGTAGGAAAGGGATGGATACATTCTCCTTTAGTTCTTGGAAGACATCTTTTAGATCGTGACATAATAGCGTAGGAAGGCTCGGTTCGATTTATTTTCCTTTAGTTTTTGAAAGACATTTTTAGATCATGACATAATGCCGGAGTAAAAGGATTTGAAACATTCCAATAAAAATAATTGATGAGCACACTAAAGTTAACACAATGGAAAATGAAGCATGAAGATTTGACGAAGGCAGCTATTAATGGGGAGAATCATTTTATGGCGTATTATAAATGTTTTATTTAGTTTTATGGCCCTTTTTATAGGAAATAGTTTGGAAAATTATAAAACATAGTAGGTTGGTAAATAAAACAAATAAATTTTTTGTAAGCTCTTATTTTATTCATATTGTAGCTTATTATAGGAAATCGATCATTTCCTCCTATTGCTCTCAGACAATGGCTCGCATTAAAGAGAGGCTTTTGATAAGACGATGAAAATTGGGTAACTTACATAAATAATTACCTTTTAATGTTTGCTTTCAATCCGTAGCTATCTTTTTTCTATTTACAATTCATAGCTACATCTAGACATTTTCGTTGTATTTGACTGTATTTCAGTGTATTTGAATACACTATTCAGTTGTATCTAACCTTATCTATTGTCATATGTTTTTAGCTATATTTGGATACATGCAACCTTAATTTCTCTGAATACATGTGTATTCAAAATGATGTATTTAAGTGCATTTAAATAAACGACGGGTGCTGTGTATTATAGTGTGTTTATATATTGATATATCCTTTTGTTTTGGGTGTAGTTGAATGTATTTGAATGTATTTCAACAAAATTTCAGAGGCAAAATTTCAAATACACTGTATTTACTAGAAAAATTGTATATAAACATATATATAGATAATTTAAACAACACATACAGTCAAATAAATCTAGTTTGCGCCCAAAATACAATCAGCCAACGACCGTATTTGAATGTATTTCAACAAAATTTCAGATGCAAATTTTCAAATACCTTGTATTTACTCGAAAAATTGTATACAAACATATTTACATAGATCATTTAACCAACATATACAGTCAAATACATCTAGTTTAATATCCCCCCCCCCCTAAAAAATATATACAATCAACCAACGATTTTATTTGACTGTAATTCAACAAAAATTCAGATGCAAAATTTCAAATACACTAAGATCTAAGATACAACAAGGAGAAGAAGCCATGGATTCCGGTATCCGTCAGATCTGAGAAGCGTAATGGCAGTGGAGGAGGCAGTGGCGTTTCTTAGATCTGGTGGTGTCGCCGTGGAGGAGGAAGAGGCGGAGGAGGAGATGTGACCCCATTGAAGCAACAATATGTGAGAAAGCTAACTTGGCTAGAGATCTGGTATTTGGCCGCAGAGACGGAGGAGACGGCGGCGGCCGAGGGAAAAGAGAGAGAGAAAAAGGAGAGAGGCACCAGAGAGAGGGAGAAATACAAGCCATAAACCTAATGCATTTTGGTATTGCTATGAATGATAATTTGCAAAATCACTGTAGCTACTAATTATAAATAAATTAAAAAGTAGTTATTATCAATAATTATCTCTTAAAGGTAGCTATGCCAAGTAATTATTCCATGAAAGTTACTCACTTGGAAGATTTAACTAAAAGTGACCTTTTAGTTGTCAAATTAGTATAGGTGACTTGTGGGGACCACATCAAATTAAAATCCAATTAAATTTGGAATTAAGAAGATTAGGTCCAAAATGTATTTTTTTCAAACTTCTTAATCTTTTATAAAATACAAAAAAGATCCCAACTTAATAAAAAAAAAAACCCACCAGCCCCCCTTCTCCTCCTCCTACCCCTCCCCAGCCCCACCTCCCCCCCCCCCCCCCAATTTTTTTTTAAAGAAAAGTTTGGATATTTTTTATTTGCCTTTTCACCAGCACCCCCTCCTCCTCCTCCACCCCACACCCCCCGCCCCCACCCCCCGGCCCAATTAAAAAAAAATTGTTTTAATTTTTTTTTAATTTCTTTATTTGTTTTTTCACCCCCCCCCCTCCTCGCAACCCTCCCCCGCGTAATCACCCCTCTCCCCACCCCCTAAAAATTTTTTTAAAAAAATAGTGTTGATTTTTTTTTTACTAGTCCCCACTCTTCTTCCTTCCACCCCTCAACCACCCCACCCCCCACCCCCCCGCTCAATTTTTTTTTTGGTTAAGTTTTGTTATTTTATTTGCTTTTTCACTTGCCACCCCCTCCCCCCTCCCCCCAATTTTTTTTTAATGTATTGATTTTTTTTATTTGTTTTTTCAGCCCCCCCCCCCCACCCTAAAAAAATTTGTTTTTTTTTTACCGGTCCCCACTCCTCCTCCTCCCACAAAAAAAAATTTGAAAAGTTTTTCTTTTTGTTTTTTTTCACCCCTCACCCTTCCAAAAAAAAAAAAAAGTATTGGACTTTTTTTGGTTTTTTGCACCTCTAAACTAATTTTGTGGGGGATGGGTGGTGCAAAACAACAAAAAAAAAACTTTTAAAAATCTTTTTTAAAAAAATATTTTTTTGGTGGGGGTGAGGGGTGGGGGGGCTAGGGAGGGGGGCGTGGTGGGGGTGGTACAAAAAAACAAAAAAAAACTTTTAAAAATCTTTTTTTAAAAAAATATTTTTTTTTGGTAGGGGTAGGGCTGGGGGGCTGGGGGTGGGGGTTGTGCAAAAAAAAAAAACAAAAAAAGTATTTTTTTTGGTGGGGGTGGGGGGCAAGGGAGGGGGCGTGGTCGGGGGCTGGGGGCAGGGGGTGGGGGTAGTGCAAAAAAACAAAAAAAAACATTTTTTTTGCTAGGGGTGAGGGGGGGGGGGGGGCAAGGGAGGGGGCATGGTCGGGGGCTGGGGGCAGGAATGAAGGTGGTGGAAAAAAAATCAAAATATTTTTCAAAAAAACATATTTTTTGGTGGGGGGTGGGGGGCAAGGGCAGGGGGCGGGGTGGGGGGATGGGGCTAGGGAGGGGGTGGGGGCAAGGGACAAAGTGTTAAAAATAAAACTTGAGGGCAAAGTATTAAAATAAAGTTGAGGGTCAAAGTGTCAAAAACAAAACTATTGGGCAAGCTCAAAACCCCTTAATCACTAATAAAAAATCATCACCTCTGCTCAATAATTAAAACTTGAATCACCTCCCCTTAATTTTAAAACTTAAAGGTCACTTATATTTAAATGCCCCTGCTCACTTCTTTTATAGCTAGTGATTGAAACTTAGGCATCATTTCAAAACTAATTGAAATTAGACTGCTTATTAAAGAGCAAATACAGTCAAACCTCTCTATAACAGCATGGTTGGGTCTGAAATTTTTCAGCTGTTATAGAGAATGACTGTTATACACCTATAACAACATTGACATTTAAATAATACTTCTCTGTTATAGGCAAAAAAGATGCATAAAATCTAATTTTCATTTTTAATGGTCAAATTCTAAGCTTAATCACACTTTGTATAATGAAGAAAAATCATTTAATGATGAAAATATATATCTTCATATGATACTTTTTGTCATAAATAGTGTATTAAATGATCAAATATTTAGTCAAAATTTTCACTCTTATTATTGATAATCATAAATATTTTACTTTTATAAAGATGGTTAATTATTATATTACCAAAAAAAAAAAAAGATAGCTGTTATATGGGGGGGGGGGGGGGGGGGATTTTACAAAGAGCGTACTGCTATAAAGTTGGTTGTTGCTGTTATAGGTGAAATGTTATTATAGAGAAGTAAAATATAACAAAAAAATCTTAGCTGTTATAAAGAGGTGCTATTATATGCGAGTGCTGTTATAAAGAGGCCTCACTATAATATTGAATAATAATAGAGAACTTTATATAACTAAACAATGTTAGGAACAACGTCACATAATTTTAGCATAAAAATTGATATATCAAAAGTAGCCATAAAACACTTACTTTCTATATCTGAATAAACATAACCCTCCTCCCTTTTTCTCAACCAATCCCTAAAATAACGCTGGGAAATAGTTGGAAAATCTTTTCCTTTCCTTTTATAATATCTTTCTTTCTTTCTTAATTTCTTCTTATCTTGACAAAATTCCTTTTTTTTTTTGAAATTCAAATTTTGACATTACACATTATTATTTCAACATACTACATATACTGTTGATGGTACTTATATGGTATACATATACATACACACACATGTTTAGGAAAGATACTTATATTATATCAAATATATAGTATTAAAAAGTTACATTTGACATACTCAAAAAAGATATTTATATTATATCAAATATATAATATTAAAAATTATATGCGACATACTCGGGAAAGATACTTATATTATACAAAAATATAGTATTAAAAAACAAGAAAAATTAGAATGAACAGAAAAAAGGTAAATATATGCGAGATGAGGGAATTGATATCAATTATAGAAAGAGAAATTGGAACACGAAAAAGGCATAAATATGAGTCCCTAATTTTGTGGGACCTCATTTAATATATTTATTTGAGTAAATAACGTTACAGATTTGTATGATAAGGGAATTGGTATCAATTATAGGAGAGAGAAATTTGGAACACAAAAAAGGTATAAATACAAGTCTCTAGTTTTATGGGACGTCATTTAATATATTTGTTTAAGTAAATAACGGTACAAATTTGTATGCATATGCTAAAAGTGATATAAATTTTGCTATTTATGTTAAGATGCAAAAGTTATGTCATTTGCGTTACCAACTATTAATTATTGCTCTTAAATGTAAAAGTCTCATAATAATATCCCTCCACAAATCAACGACATACAACCGCTTTTTCTCCGCAAAAGAAACCTTCGATCTCTTCTCACTCTTTAATTCCAGCACAATGTCTTGGAGTTCAAAACTTCTACAATTGAAACTCCACGATGCGGTTTTGAATTCAGTTTTGACAACTCAAAATTTCATGACAGCGACCCATCATTGATAAGCTAGGGATATGCACTCATGACTTGTTTTCTTCTCTTTAAACAAATTGGACAAATAATTAATTCTAGAATAGACTGAGCCTTACCCCTTTTTATCTTTATAATTGGTATAGTGCTCCAGCATCGGATTCCCAAAGTTGCAAGATAAGTTTCACACGTTAATAGCAGGAAAATCTAGCTAAATACTTCTTCCGTCTCAAAATACTTGTCGTCCTTATTAAAATTGTATGTCTCAAGATACTTGTCATATTAGAAATTCAAGCCAAAAACTAAATATTTTTTCTATTTTACCCTTAGTAGTACAATTGTTCTTAAAGATTACAAACACTCAATCATGACACACATAAATAGAGTTAATATTCAATGAAAAGAGATTATCTTAAGACATAAATAAGGTTAAAATAGTTAAACACCCTTCCTAATTAATGTTTTCTTAAGGTACGTGTAAATAAAAACACGACAAGTGTTTTCACGGGAGGGAGTAGTAGATAAAACTATAAATTCAGGGAGCAAACCTATGGAAGGATTGATGATTTACTGTCCATCTTACAAGATATACAAATGATACAACGTTAGCACAAGGGTCGAACTTCAAGAAGCCATAGTCAACCCTTTTTTTTTCTTTTGTCCTTTTTGTGAAATGGTAAAAGGCCATAGTCAACCGTTGTTAGCAGTAAGATAATTAGCCAACAATTCCACCTTCAGAAGATTGGGATTCTGCAAGACTGCAACCATGTATCATTCAGCAACATGCTAACGATTTGGTATAAAGAGAAATATATAATCAAAATCATGTACTAGAGTTCGAACTTCGAACCTATTCGCTTAAAAATCCTTTACAATTTCACTATACGAAATTGGACTTTGGCGGCCAAAGTCGCTACAAAGCCAGAAAGTCGCCGCTAAATCATTTTATTGGCGACCTTAAGGTTACTGCAAGTAATTACGAAAATGAATATTTTTTGTGACGACCCTCAAATTTAGTGGTGACCTTAATGTTGCTGTAACTAACTGCAAAAATGATTGTTTTTTTGTAAATTGATGCAAGTAATTAAGAAACTGAATGTTTTTTGTGACGAATTACCATAGGTCGCCACAAAAGGACGCACCTTGTGGCGACTTCAGATGCCAGTCCTTGTTATGGAATGAATTTGGGGAAAGACGGGTTTGATGGAAAATGCGCTTTATTGGGGTGAATTTTTAGGACGTATTTAGAGGGAAAATGATTTCTAAATTTGCGGTTAGAAAAGGTTTCCTCTTTAAATCTTACATGACACGAATAATAATTATTGGACCATGAATTCCAGATATCAAATGTCTAAAAAACTAAGAGTCCGGAGCCAAAATGACATATTTTTGCAGCCATTAGCCCAAAATAGGCTGCCTTTTTTTTTTATACCACAATGGGTATTTCGTTGGATAACCAACGAAATACCCACATAGCACTGTTCCGGTCAGTTGCATTTCGCTACAAGTGTAGCGAAATGCAACAAATATATATATTTTTTTTTGCATTTCGGGTTATAATTCACGAAATATAACTGATTTTTTTTTTTTTTTTGTATTTCGTGAATTAATTCACGAAATATAACTGTTTTTTTTTTTTTTTGCATTTCGTGAATAAAAAAACGAAATATGGAAAATATAATTTTTTTTTATTTCATCTAAAAACGAAATTGGAAAATATATATGATTTTTTTTTATTTCGTTCATCTAAAAACGAAATTGGAATATATATATATATATATATATATATTTGCATTTCGTTGGTAGATCAACGAAATAGGATAAATTTTTTTTATTTCGTTGATATACCAACGAAATAGGAAATTATAATTTATTTATTTTTGCATTTCGTGTATTAGAAAACGAAATAGGATAATTTTTTTTTTTGGTATATATATATATGTATGTATTCCTATTTCGTATGTATGTATTCCTATTTCGTTTTTATATAAACGAAATGAAAATAAAATTATTTTCCTATTTTTTTATATAAACGAAATACAAAAATACAATTTTTTTTATCCTATTTCGTTTTCTAATACCCGAAATGCAAAAATAAATAAATTATAATTTCCTATTTCGTTGGTATATCAACGAAATAAAAAAAAATTATCCTATTTCGTTGATCTACCAACGAAATGCAAATATATAAAAGGAGGAGGTGATAGCCAATTCGAGTTTCCCAAAGAAGGAGGAGCACTTGGTAACTTTCCGTAGTTCAGTGGCTAAGACCCAAATTGACTTTTTACTCCTTAGGAAGGACGATAAAGGTCTGTGCAAAGACTGTAAGGTCATTCCGAGCGACTATCTTACAACCCGACATAAGCTCTTGGTGATGGATCTAGGGATCAAGATGCCGAGGAAGAAGAGGGTCGTGGATGACCGACCTAGGATCAGATGGGGGAGTTTGACCACAACTAGTGCCGTGGAGATGGGAGAGAAATTGAAGGTTATGGGGGCCTGGGATAGTAGTGGGGATGCGACAAGTATGTGGGATAGGACGACTAGTTGCATTAGGGCGGTAGCAAGGGAAGTGTTGGGGGTCTCGACAGGTAGTCGTGGCCAGCATCGAGGGGACTGGTGGTGGAATGGAGAAGTTCAAGGGAAGGTGGAAGCAAAGAAGGTGGCGTATGCGAAGTTGATAGAAAGCAAGGATGAGGTGGAGCAGTAGACGAATAGGGAACTTTATAAGATGGCAAGGAAGGAGGCGAAGTTGGCGGTTTCGACGGTAAAAACGGCAGCTTTTGAACGCCTTTATGCTGAACTAGAAGAGAAAAGAGGGGATAAAAATTGTTCAAGCTAGCCAAGGCGAGGGAGAGAAAGGCACGTGATGTGGTTCAAGTGAAGTGCATCAAGGACGAGCATGGCAAAGTATTGGTAGAGGAGACTCTCATTAGACGGAGATGGCAGTCATACTTCTCCAAACTCTTAAATGAAGAAGGGGACAGAGACATTGTGTTGGGAGATCTCGAATATACTGGAAGGCGTCAAGATTTTGGGTATTGCAGGAGTATTAAGGTTGAGGAGGTTAATGGTGCTGTTCGTAGGATGCGCAGGGGAAGAGCAACCGGACCTGACGAGATTCCTAGGGAATTTTGGAAGAGTGCGGGCCCTACAGGTTTGGAGTGGCTGACTAGGTTGTTTAATGTCATCTTTAAGACGGCAATGATGCCTGAAGAATGGAGGTCGAGTGTAATGGTCCCTCTATACAAGAACAAGGGAGATATCCAGAGTTGCAACAACTATAGAGGTATCAAGCTGCTAAGCCATACTATGAAAGTGTGGGAAAGGGTGGTGGAGATGAGGGTGAGGAAAGGCGTGTCTATTTCAGAGAATCAGTTCGGATTCATGCCGGGACGCTCAATTACAGAAGCCATCCATCTTGTGAGGAGACTGGTGGAGCAGTATAGGGAGAGGAAGAGGGACTTACACATGGTATTCATTGACCTAGAAAAGGCTTACGACAAAGTTCCAAGAGAAATCCTATGGAGATGCTTGGAGGCTAAAGGTGTACCTGTGGCGTACATTAGGGTGATCAAGGACATGTATGAGGGAGCCAAAACTAGGGTAAGGACAGTAGGAGGAGACTCAGAGCACTTTCCAGTTGTGATGGGGTTGCATCAAGGATCAGCTCTTAGTCCGTTCTTATTTGCCTTGGTGATGGATGGATTGACGCGGCAAATTCAAGGTGAGGTGCCATGGTGTATGCTTTTCGCGGATGACATAGTCCTGATCGATGAGACTCGTAGCGGAGTTAACGCTAAGCTGGAGGATTGGAGACAAACTGTGGAGTCTAAAGGGTTTAAGCTGAGTAGGACCAAGACAGAGTACTTAGAGTGTAAGTTTAGTGAAGCACCTCAGGAGGCTGGCTTGGAAGTGAGGCTTGGTACCCAAGTCATCCATAAGAAAAGTAGTTTCAAGTATCTTGGGTCTATTATGCAAGGCAGCGGGGAGATTGACGATGATGTCACACATCGTATTGGGGCAGGGTGGATGAAATGGAGGCTTGCTTCCGGAGTGCTATGTGACAAGAAGGTGCCACCACAACTTAAGGGAAAGTTTTACAAAGTGGTGGTTAGACCGACTATGTTGTATGGGGCGGAGTGTTGGCCAGTTAAGATTTCTCACGTTCAAAAGATGAAAGTTGCTGAGATGAGAATGTTGAGATGGATGTGTGGCCACACCAGGAGTGACAGGATTAGGAATGAGGATATTCGGGACAAGGTGGGAGTGGCCTCGGTGGAAGACAAGATGCGAGAAGCGAGATTGAGATGGTTTGGGCATGTGAAGAGGAGAGACACGGATGCCCCAGTGCGGAGGTGTGAGAGGTTGGCCATGGATGGTTTCAGACGAGGTAGGGGTATGCCAAAGAAGTATTGGGGAGAGGTAATTAGACACGACATGGCACAGTTACAGCTTACCGAGGACATGACCTTAGACAGGAGGGTTTGGAGGACCCACATTAGGGTAGAAGGCTAGTAGATAGTCTCATTACCCTGCCTTATTAGTAGTCGCATTATCGTAGTATAATTTCTTGTGCTCTAATTTATGCTATTATGCTATTATCTGTTATTTCCTGTGCTTTGATTATTCTATGTTATCTGTGTCGCTTGCGTTACTTCATTTCCATATCGCTTTGAATCTCTTAGCCGTATCTGACCTCTTTTTATGTTTTTATTGAGCCGAGGGTCTCTCGGAAACAGCCGTCCTACCTTGGTAGGAGTAAGGTCTGCGTACACTCTACCCTCCCCAGACCCCACGTTGTGGGATTTCACTGGGTTGTTGTTGTTGTATATATATATATATATTTTCCAATTTCGTTTTTAGATGAACGAAATAAAAAAAAATCATATATATTTTCCAATTTCGTTTTTAGATGAAATAAAAAAAAAATTATATTTTCCATATTTCGTTTTTTTATTCACGAAATGCAAAAAAAAAAAAAAAATCAGTTATATTTCGTGAATTAATTCACGAAATACAAAAAAAAAAATCAGTTATATTTCGTGAATTATAACACGAAATGCAAAAAAAAAAAAAATTGTTGCATTTTGCTACACTTGTAGCGAAATGCAACTGACCGGAACAGTGCTATGTGGGTATTTCGTTGGTTATCCAACGAAATACCCATTGTGATATAAAAAAAAAAAGGCAGCCTATTTTGGGCTAATGGCTGCAAAAATATGTCATTTTGGCTCCGGACTAAAAAAGTAAGGTCCAGTGGTATGTTATAAAGGTATAGTTGTTTTTTCAGCTTGCGACCGTTAAAATAAGTAGTTTAAAGTTTAAACCATCAAAGAATTTATGGATGCCTCTGGTTCTACCTAGAGAATAGCAGAGATATATAGATCGGTAAAACATAGGAATGAAAATACGTGTAGTTATCGTGTTTTACTGGGCACCCTATTTATAATAAGAGTTTGAGTTTTATGCACTATCAGTGCACAAAATTCCTTACACCATTACATAAATTAAGGACAATCAAGATAACTTTTATATATAAAATTTAGGAAAAGATATTTAACACAAGTAGAGTCCTCGTTGTACTCTAATCAACTAATAAGGAAAAATTTATGAAACATTACTGATTATGTAAAAAATTATACACTGACCCCTAAATTCAGGTAGGAAAAGAGAAAAACTGATAGTTGAGGTGTGTTTTGATAAATAGTTGGTGATAGTTCAGGTAGGAAACTCGCATACTTGATAGTCAGGTAGAAAACTCATGAAAAAATAATAGTTCGGGTGTCTTTTTGACCATTTACTCTTTTTAAGTTTTAAACAAATAAGAAGGAAACCTATTCAGATATGAATAAATTAAAGTAAGCTAGCAAAAACTGGACTTGAGAGAATCATATTTGTTTCACCTGGAGCACCGACCGATCATGGGATAGACTGGTTGTCTTTGTTAAAAGAAAAATAAAAGTAAATATCGAGTCCTTAGGGGTTCATGTATATGGTTGATTTTTATTAATTTATTTAATAATCTTTCAAAGTTGAGGTCAGGCTTATACAAGTTTAGTTGATTGAATGTTTTCCAGCTTCATTTTACTCATATTTTCAAAGAATCAATATACAATATTTACTTCAAATAGTCAGTGGTTTTGGGGAAAAAGTTGATAATTTCATTGAGAAAAGTCTGCAACTAGTCAGGGGTACTCGATTCTAAGATGCCACTGCAGCTTTATCATAGTACCAAGCATAATATTTTTGACCAACATCATTAGATTTAAAGCTAACTGAAAAGTGCAAAAAGATGAACCTAACCCCAAATAAAGCTCATTGCTCAAAGAAAATCCGAACCATTCTAAATTCAAGAATCCAACAAAGAGACATCCATAAAGAACCAATCCCCAAGTGATAGTGGGGATGAGCAAAGTTTCTGGAGTTCAAAGACAACTATTCACAACGACAATCTTGATTCGTCACACTTTAGTATTGACGCTATGTACCAATCATATCAGCTATACTTCTTACCCACATATCTTGTTTTCTGATATATAGTTTGACAGTATACTGCCACATGCAGGTTACTAAAGAACATGTTTATAAAACTAAACAAAGAATTGGATAATTGGATGTAGTAAGGCGAGTGCCCAAAAACAAATAGTGAAATCTCTATGAACAGAGAAGGATTGTTGCATCTTCAACTATATTGAAGAAAAAACATATAAGAATCTGTTATAATATATATATATATATATATACAAACCGACGTGTAGGCGAATGATGAGAAAACACATTAAGGTAATCTTTAACACTCTAGTGTAGAGCACTTGAGCATATCACAACCATGCACGGTACTGTCCATCAATACTAGATAAACTCTTAAGTTTAATAGGCCCAGCCTAAAGCTAGTGCACACTAGTAAGAAATGATATACTTAACAATTTGTAATATGATTTTGTAAAATGTTTAAAAATGCCTTAATCGTTCTTTTTGATGAAGTAAGAAGACTCTATTAAAAGGCATCAAGAAGATGCAAAAAAAAATTACATGAAAGAGAGAGTGTACATGTTGCCCAATTACAAAAGCTGGTCTGCGACTAAGGAGAAAATACACTCCAAATATTTAACAAGCTAATCTACTAAAAGTGCCTCAATGATACTACAACAACAACAATATACCTGTGTGATTCCACAAGTGGGGTCTGGGGAAGGTGGGATGTACGCAGACCTTACTCAAGAGGCTGTTTTAGATAGACCCTTAGCTCAAGAAAAGCGTTTCTCAAGAAGTGCCTCAATCATAACTTAAGCAAATACTAGTGCTAAGCAAGAATTCAATCTAGTGATTCACTCCGGGAAAGATCAAACTTTCTGCATCATGGCATCTTCATCACCAACTAAAGGACATACTAGATCACTGAAATTTGTAAAGACTTATATTTGTTCTTGATGAACTTTGAAGAAATAGACATATTAAGAAAGAAGAAGAAGAAACAGTTGAAGTATGAGAAATTGAAGAAGAGAGTAATTCATCCTTTCATTATGATTAATCTTGATCAATACAATGATGAGTCATCTATATATATACTACTTAGTTAAGTTGATAAGCTGGAGGGATTAGGCTTAACCACTCAGCTGATAGACCTCAACCAACTAACTGATTTCCTTAACTTACTAACAGTTGTCACAGTAACTAACTTCTGTGACTGTATACATGAATATGCAGTGATATACTCGTAATATACACTTCGGCTATATTATTCAACATTCTCCCTCAAGTTAGGTGTGTTGAACTATATTAAGTACACCTAACTTAGAAGTCAACTACTGATGTTGAACCTTGGTTAATAAATCTGCAGGCTGCTCATTTGTGGAGATATATTGTGGCTGCATCGTCCCTCGTTGATTTTTTTTTCTTGATAAAGTGACAATCTATTTCAATATGCTTTGTCCTCTCATGATAAACTGGATTAGCAGCTATTTGAACAACTGATTTGCTGTCACTTAGGATGCTAACAGGTAGTGTAATCTCAACTTCTAGTTCACTTAACAGACCAAGTAATCAAGTGAATTCAGAGACTGTTGAGGCCATACTCCTATACTTAGCTTCAGCTGAGCTCCTTGAAATTGTAGTTTGCTTTTTAGGTTTTCAAGCTACCAATGTGTCCCCTATCTTTATTAGAAAACTAGACATAGATCTCCTAGTATGAGCACAAGCAGCCCAATCTGCATCACAAGATGCAGTGACTATTTTGATTGGATTGCTGGAAATTAGTATACCCTGACCAAGTTGTCACTTGATATATCTAACTATTCTCGAGGCAGTTTCCATGTGGAACTTCTTGGGTTGTTGTAAGTACTGGCTTAGTGTTTGCACACTAAAGGCTATGTCTGGTCTAGTTACTGTCAAATAAAGCCGTTTTCCTATCAGTCTCTGATAGGAACATATATCTACTAGTTCTGGAGCTTCTGCTTGTTTGTTGTATGTTGTATAGTCATCATACTACTTGGTAGTTAACTTTATGTTGATGTCAATTGGTGTCTAAGCAGGCTTGGCTGCTGATAAGCCAAGTTCTGATATTAACTCTAGACAGTATTTTTTTTGATGCATCAATATCCCTTGACTTGATCTGGCAAATTTTGTTCCTAGGAAAAACTTTAATTCTCCTAGGTCCTTCATCTTAAATACTTGTTGCAAAGATTGTTTGGTTGCCTCAATGAGCTTCAAGCTATCCACAATAATTAATATGTCATCAACATATAGTAGCACCATTATTGTTCCCTTTTCAGTCTTTTGCACAAACAAAAAATGATCATGTTGGCTTTGGTTAAACTTGAGATTGATAAATTCTTCAATCAACTTTGCATTCGACTGTCTAGGGGCCTGTTTTAACCCATAGAGGGATTTGATAAGTCTGTAAACTGGTCTATTCTCCCCCTGACTTACAAATCCCTGAGGCAAGTCCATGTAGATCTCATCATATAAATCACCTTGTAAGAATGCATTGTAAACATCCATTTGATGAATGTGCCATTGTCTTGATGCTGCAATAGACAGTATGGTTCTTACTGTAGCTATCTTAATCGCTGGACTAAATGTCTCTTGGTAATCAATGCCTTCTTGTTGACTATAACCTTTTGCAACCAGCCTTGCTTTAAATCTTTCTACTTCTCCATCAACCTTATATGTTATCTTATAAATCCATTTTCACCCTATAGGATTCTTGCCTTCAGGTAGACTGACTATTTCCCATGTATTGTTGCTTTGTGCTTCTTCCCATTTTGGGTCTTTAACAGCTTCAGCATAGCTTTTTGGCTCTGTAATAGATGAAAAAAATATAAGTAGGCTTGATATTTTGGAGAAATGTTATCATATGTTACAAAGTTAGAAATAGGTTAAGGTGTCCTGATGTAATTGACTTAATGAAATAAAATCCTTCATCCAAACATGAGCTTTCTTGGCTATTCATGATTGCCTAGGAGGCTGCAGTGTTGGCACTGTTCATGCAGGTTTGGAACTTGCTCAAGTTGTGGTGCTGGATTTTGCACAGTTGTGTGTGATCCTTGAACAGTATCTGTTTCTGACTATATGTTTGTTTCAATACATCCTTCATGAGCTGTATCTGTACTATGACATCTGTTATCATTCTCAATAGCACCTACATCAGGCATCTCAGTATTCATATCAGTAATGTTGCCATGATTGACTACAGTTTCTTCACAAGTCATATCTTCTATATTTTTAAATAGTAGAGGATTAGAATTGTATTGTATTTGCTTAAAAGGAAATTCAGATTCTTTGAATATAACATCTCTATTGACAAAAAAGTATTCTTTTGTAGATCATATAACACATATCCCTTCTGAACTTCAGAATATCCCATTAATACTGATGGTTTTGTTCTAGACTGCAGTTTGTCAGTTTGAGTATTAATCTTGGCATAACACAAACAACCTATAACTCTCATGTGTGCTAGAGAAGTTTTCCTATTATATAATTTCTCATAAGGTGATGTGTTAACAACAGATGAGGGTAGCCTGTTCATGATATATACAACTGGTAGTACATAGTGACCCCAAAATCTTATAGTGACATTAGCTTGAAATCTAAGTGCTCTTGTAACTTCTAAGATGTGTCCGTGTTTTCTCTCAGCAACACCATTTTGCTGAGGGGAATAGGCACAAGATCTTTAATGCATTATGCCTAGATTTTTAAATAGATTACTGAATGTGTCATTCACAAACTCAGTGTAACACCTCGTACCCTTAAACTAAGCCGCATCTATGACTCAGGGATCTCAGAATCCACAAAGGGGGAGTTAAGTCAAAAAACTAGACTTAGTTCTACGGGTGGCATTCGACGGCCAGAGGGACGGACCGGACCGTCAATTGATCGACGGGAAATCAACGACCCATCAAAATGCACCGTCCCTAGCAACCTTATTTTGCAAACTCTCTGGACTTTCTCAGACTACTGCAATATGGTCGAATCGACGGACCGTCGACACGTTGACGAACCGTCAATGATGCACCGTCCCTTCCACTGTACTTTTGCTTCACAAGATGCACTTATCTGATTCTCTCTGATTTGCACAATGCCGATCCAATCGACGGACCGTGGATATATTGACGGTCCGTAGTTATCCAGACTCAGACCGTCGAATAACAAACAATATAAATACGGGACTTGATTCTAAAAATTAGTTTACACAATTCCCAAGCCCTAGAACGAAGGCTTTCTCTTCCCAACCATCTCCTACATCAAGGTAAGTCCTTTCCACGTATTTTCAGATGATTCTATCATAGTATAGTCAATTTCTAAGCGAGTTCCACTATTCTTAACCTAGGGTTTTGAAGAAAACCCATTTCAAGGATTCACGATTAAAGCTTTTGGGACTCTTCTCAAGTTCAGACCATTAGTTACAAGTTTTGGAGCATTAACAGGTATGTAGGATTTCTATCTATGTGTAGGAACATCATTATTCTTCCCCACGCCATGTTCTTCCATGATTATACGAAATTTCACCAAAACTAGGGTTCTAGACATGTTTATGATAACCCTAAGCTCATGTACCATGATAAACCATGTTTGTATTAATAATTCGTTATTGTATTCTTGATATTCTATTTTCGTTATTGAGAATCTGTCCGTAATCCATGATAACCCATACTTTGCATTCCATTGGTTCTTAAGGGCAAGATATGAACTATTATGCATATTTCATGAAAATCCGACATGTCTCCATGTTTTCGTACAAGTTATATTATATATTATTGATATAGGTTGTGCGTCCACCAAACAGTATATGGGGGACCCCAGTTCCCTTATGCAGTGCGGTAAGTAAAGAAGGAACGATTTTACCATGGAAAACTCCTTGCTCAAGGGATTAAAAATCACAACCTACCCCAGTAGGATTTCAACTCCACTACATGAGCAACTTCATATTACAACCTATTGTAAGCTAGGAATTAACTCCCATAACCCCTTAACCCTTATAATAGTAGCAACCTAGGAACTAACCCCCGTAGTCCCTCCATACTTGTAATGCTCCGATTGCAAGCAAATCCACTTGACTAACTCTAGCCAAGGACCACTAATACACCTAGACTAACTCTAGCCTAGTGTACCACTCAAAAGCTGGCGGAAACACACCTCCGCAAGTACACTTTGAGACTTTTCAGAAACACTTACAGCCGGCTTCTTAACACAGAAGAGTAGGTATACAATTTAAGCACAAACGAACAAAGACTTACAACAACATAAATAACAATAGATTAAATCTATGTCTGGATCAGGTTCTTCAATTTCGCAAGTGACTTGTTCTTGAGAGAACTTGTGTCGGCAGCTTTGCACGATTTAGATTGGGTTTTCAAGTTTACTCAATATATTGCCATCATGTTGTATATATAGTGGGAGTATGTGGGATGGATAGAGACTACTCATTCACTTTGACCTAAAGCATGGGCCAACTCACAATTGTACTTGTGTGCAGCAAGTGGCTCGACTTTATAGTTATCTCTGCCGACAGTACAAGGTGCAAAGAGAGCAGATTACAGACCACGCCTTCATCTGGTTCTAAAATAGTTTGACAATCATCAAAACATGAATCTACATAGAACTATCAATTTCCTCCTTTTTGATGATGATAAACTCGTAGACTAATGTTCTCCCTAAGAACCAGCTTCCCACTTATTCCCCTTGCGAAGCAGACTATCATGTCAAGGCATCTGCAACATGTTAGCAACGTAATACCATTTTCAACTAGTGAACAAAAATTACAAAAATTTCCACAATATCATCACATATCAATCTTCCAGTTCTTCCCCCTTGATCACCATATGTTCAGTTCAGTTCACTTTCTAGTTCTTCCCCCTTGATTATCGCATGTTCAGTTCAGTTCACTTTTTACTACACAAATACATCTTCCCCCTTTTGGCATCATCAAAAAGATTAAAACACAGCCAACAAGAAATTCAGATATATTAACTCAGAGCCACAGAGGCAACATAATCATGACTAAGATAGAGGAAAGCAAGCTAGCAATAATGCACAGGAACACAACGGTATGCCAATAGATAGATCAGTACAAGTGCAGATAGTAATCAATTCAACATACATAAATGATAGTTAAACTGCAAAACTGCCAAGATTCAAGAAAATGTGACTTCAATTTTATGCAAAAAGGGATGGGGGCTAGGAAGAATTTTCTGGACAATGTAGAGATTTGAAGGGGCTGAGTATGTATAGGTCAATTTCTATGGGCTTGGCGATCCTTTATCATCTCATCTGTGAGTGCGTCCACTTGAGTTCTCAACTGATCCCTCTTTGCCTGTAGCTTCTCAATTTCTTCTTCTGCTTCTCGCTCAGAACCTGGTTCTTTCGGTCGTTCAGTCAGTTGGGCTTTTAAAAGGACATTTTTCTCCTTGAGTTGTTTGATCTTTGCATTTGCCGCTTCTTGAGCTTCAATTAGAGTTGAGAGGGTGGATGGACTTTTAGCACCTGGTCCCTGTGGCATAAACTTACACTCCTTCAAGGTGGCAAGAGAGAACACATGGTCCTTAGTTCCCAAGAAGGCTCTACCAGTCTTTACATTAAAGTGCCCAAGGACGTTCGTTAAGAAAAATCCATACGGGAGACCAGGTCCTTCTTGCACAAATCGCACCACCTTATTCATTCTCTCTATCATGATGGCCGACAAGTTTATTGGTTCGAAAGATGTAAGAGCTTCCATTAGAACCAGGTCTGCCACCGTGACGGTAGATCGTCCCTCTATCCTTTCCAAAAGCACTTTGCTGACAAACTCGAAGACTAGTTGATGCTTAGACTTAAGCTCATTCTTACAGAGACTAGATTTTGTTGCTGACTTTGCAACTTTGAAAATGGCCTTTTTGAAATCAGGAGATCTCTTGTCTGCTATAGCTCTCAGTCCTGCTGTCTTTACCCCCAAGATTTTCCTAAGTATCGATTCAGTGAACACAAACTCTGTCAAATTAACTGTTAGGGCCAGAGCATTATCATTTATACAGAGCAAATTCTCATAGAATTCAACCACTTCGACTTCATATACACATGGTGATGGTTGAGTAAAAAGATGGATCCACTCCTGGAACTCCACTATTTCCATTGAATCCTTTATTTTTGGCTCTTCTCTGAGCTTGACATGTCCCAAAGAGACCTTTTGATTTTGTAGGTTCTTTTTTCTGCTTCTCCTCTTGGAGAAAACTGGTCTCTGTGTTTCGAAGGTTTGGGGAGTGAATAGAGGATAGGATGAGAAGGATGTCTTTTTTTTTTAAAAAAGAAGCTGAGTTGATGCTTTTGGAATAGGTGCAATAGAGGACAGAGGATTGGTTTAAGTGACGATTTGGCACAGATACTATTTTGAAAAATCTTGGAAGAGGAAAGGAAATATACTATATTTGGAAATCTTATAGTTCAAATACATTTGTGAGTACTGAAAGGATTACTGACCCGAGATACGGTGACCAGGTCTTTGAACGATAATTTGAATGTATCAGCAATCACTGTGAACTGTGCAGAATTGATTGCGCTTAAGTTCTCCTGATCCTCCCATGTATGTATACCTATAATGGCACAAAAGTAAGTTAGATATAAACAAAAAACACTCGTCAGCGATGTACCTAACCTCCTTTGTTTCCATTGAAAGATCCCTTCCTGCACCATTTGAGACGACAAAAACAACAACAACAACAAACCTAGTGAAATCCCATACGACACACATCCTGCTATAAGGGCTTTGAAGGGAGACCTTTTGACCTCAGTCTTGTATCTTGGAGCTGTCATGATTTATCAATTTATGTTGACTGCTCCTTCCTTTCCCACCCCTTTAGGCGATGTCAGTACTTGGATTTAGGAACCCAAACCAGTTTGGGTCCTTTGTAGTTGTAGAAAGCATGGATTAATATTCTTCTTGCGCACTCAGGCTACATGTTCCTTTCTTCCTTCGAGATCATTTCTTTTGAGGACCTATTCCTTTCTTTCTCGTTCCCTTCTTGACAAAGTTCCTTTCTGTTTGAACAAATTCAGTCCTTGTTTCAAAGGCTTCCTGGTAGTGATCAGTTTGTCCACCATCTGTGTATGCCCAGTTTTTCATATTGAAAACATGATTGCTGTGAAGATTGTACGGTGTCTTCCCCTCCACAGAGCTAAGTCCTCTTTTGCTGTTTCCATTGCTCTCATTTTTGGAAGTAAATTCATCAGACAACCAGATCCATTTGAGCGTTTTGTCAAGATTAAGCTTGGCCCTTTCTGAGTCATTCTTGAGCCGCTCATTTTTTTAGTTTCAGCATTGAGGTTCAGCTGTACTTTCGTCAGCTCCTCTTCATGCTCTGAGAAGGTCTTGTTTGCTTCTCCTCTTCTTTTGAAGGAGATTTCCTCATATTTTCTCAGTTGAATTTCCAACAAGATATTTTGTTGGTTTGTCTCATGAACTTGATTTTTCACATCTTTAGCTAACACATATAAGTCCTCCCTATCCAGTTCTATTTCATCAAGAGTAAGATTTAAATCCTGTGTCTCTGCGATCAGGGCGTGATACGCATCAATTAGCATGCCTAACAGTGATATGAGTTTCCTTTGAGAGTAAATTCTCAAGTTTTTCTTTATATCGAAGAAATTTACCTCTTTGTTCTCATCATCATCATTGTCCGTGTTAGATTTAGCCTCGAGTGCAAGGTCTGACTTATGCTCAGTTGGTCCATCATCAATTGCCATCATGGACAATTCCTCTTTGTCATTTTTATCCTCATACTCACTTGAGGAGTCTCCCCAGGCTGCAAGTTCTTGCTTCACAATCTCATCAGCGACCTTTTTCCTTCTAAAACTCCTGTCGGGGACCTGGTTCCTCTTTGCAATCCTGTCATAACTGTCCTACTTTTTTTGAGGATAATCTTTCATGAAATGATCTGGTTTCCCACATATATGACAACAATAGTCATTCACTTGAAGTTTCTACTAGAGTCTCCTGTTCTGGGAAATCCCCCACTTCTCTTGATCATTTTGTGAAATCTCTGCATGAGATAGGCCATTTCTGACTCGTCATCACTTTAGTTTTCTTTTGCGGTTTTGAGAGCCAGTCTCTTCTCCTTCTTCATCTTATTTTTTTCTGCCTTCTTCATGATCATCTTTATTTCATGAGTCTTAAGGTTCCCAATGAGCTCATCGACTGTCAATTTGCTGTGGTCCTTGGCCTCAGAGACAACATTTACCTTGCTATCCCAGGAGTTAGGTAATACACCAAGCAGCTTCCTTACCAACTTGGTGGTTGTGATGACTTCTCTGAGAGAGTGAAGCTCATTAATTATGGAGGTGAATCTGGTGTGCATCTCATGAATGGATTCACTCTATTTCCTTTTCAACATCTCGTACTCAGTGGTGAGCATGTCAATCTTGGAGTTTTTCACCTGAGTTGTTCCTTTATGGGCAATTTGAAGAGCTTCCCAGATCTCTTTGGCTGATGAACAAGCTGAGTTTCGGTTGTACTCATCCGGTCCTATTCCACACACGAGAATCTTTTTGTCTTTATAAGTTTTTTCCACTTTTTTTCTGTCAGCTTTGTTGTATTCCTTTCTCGTTTTGACAGTGGTCTATTTACCGTATTCACTTGTGTGAACTGGAATATAGGGACCATCACAGATGACATCCCATAGCTCTAAGTCTTCAACCATGATGAAATCGTGCATCCTAGTCTTCCACCACCCATAGTACTTCCCATTAAATCTGGGAGGTCGAGTGAATGACTGTCATTCATTCATACTTGGTGGAGCTGCCATTTTACAGATTCATTCTAAGTGTTAGCCTTTTAGAAAGCACCTGCTCTGATACCAATGGATATAGGTTGTGCGTCTAGCAAATAGTGTATGGGTGACCTGGTTGTGTATCAGTTACCTGATGTAGTGCGATGTGTAAAGAAGGCACGATTTTACCGTGAAAAACTCCTTGCTCAAGGGATTAAAAACCACGACCTACCCTAGTAGGATTTGAAATCCACTACACGAGAAACTTCAAATTACAACCTTGTGTAAGCTAGGAATTAACTCCCATAACCCCTCAACCCTTACAATAGTAGAAACCTAGAAACTAACTCCCGTAGTCCCTCCATACTAGCAATGCTCCGATTGCAAGCAACTCCACTTGACTAACTTTAGCCAAGGACAACTAATACACCTAGAATAACTCTAGCCTAGTGTACCACTCAAAAGCTTGCGTAAACACACTTCCAACAAGTACCATTTGAGACTTTTCAGAAACACCTACAACCAGCTTCTTAACACAAAAGAGTAGGTATATAGTACAAACAAACAAAGACTTACAATAACATAAAGAACAATAGATTTAATTTCTGTTTGGATCAGGTTCTTCAGTTTTGAAAGTGACTTGTTCTTGAGAGAACTTGAGAACTTCTGTCGGCAGCTTTGCACAATTTAGATTGGGTTTTCAAGTCTACTCAATATGTTGCCATCATGTTATATATATAGCGGAAGCATGTGGGACGGATAGAGACCACATATTCACTTTGACCTAAAGCATGGGCCAACTCATATCTGTACTTGCTTGCAACAAGTGGCTCGACTTTACAGCTGTCTTTGCCGACAGTACAAGGCGTACAAAGAGCATATTACAGACCAGGTCTCTATCTGGTTCTGAAACAGTTTGACAATCATCAAAACATGAATGTACTTGGAACTATCAATTATCTTCATGGGGTAATACAAGCAAGAATCATTTTTACAAGAAAGTTATATAATTCATGGGCTACTAAGCCAACCATATCCATGTTCATATTTTGGGAGTTGCACAGATTACCGAGAAGGCTCAGACAGCCTGAAACTACGTATGGCAGTGTAGGATAAGGATTGCTCCGCTCAGTTAGGACGATACCTTCATGTTTACCCATTGTGGTTATTGGATCCATTCATGTCAAGTTCATGTCTTGTATCCTGACAAGGTACATGATGGCAGAGATCAGACGCCACGTTCTTACATGGTGGTTACATGTCGGTTATACTAAGGCTCTCCCTCTTAAAATATTTTAATCATGCTATATATATTTACATATTCATGTTCATGTTCAGTTCACAGTTTTAGTTTCAATTATATTATTTCAAATGCCATGTTTATTTCATTCAGTTTCTTTACATACCAGTACAATTCAAGTGTACTGACGTCCCCTTTATTTGCCTGGGGGCCTGCATTTCACGATGCAGATTTATAGGACGATGGATCAGCACGTTCGGACTCAGCAAGTATCAGCTTTTGGTGAGCCCCATTCTATTCCGGGTTTTAGCTTTACTTATGTTTATTTCAGTCATGCAGCTAAGGTATGCCGGGGGCCTTGTCTCGATAAGCAGTTTAGTAGTCAGATTTATGTTAGAGGTTTCATAGACTAGTTAGTTATGTTGTTTTAGATATTCAGAGTCGTCTAGCCATTTTGGCTCCTTATTATTATTATGTTTATTCAGACTATTAAGCATTATGATATTATGATATTTTCACACGTCTAATTTATGGTCCCACGCTTTACTTGAATTATGCATGTTCATAGTTTATTTCGCAGCAGTTCATGCCCATATTGAGTCAGCAAGCCATGTGGCTCGCTCGGTCACATGCAGTCTGGCATCGAGTGCCGCGTTATACCTAGGCCATAGTTCGGGGTGTGACAAAGCTTCGTATTAGAGCCTAGGTTCAAATGTCTTAGGGAGTCTATGAAACCGTGTCCAGTGAGGTCACTTTTATATGTGTTCGGGCCCCACACATATAAGCAGTTGACCACCAAGATATCTAGGATTGTCTCACTTCTTTCATACTCTAGTTCGTGCAGTTAAAGCTATGCTTTCAAGAATCCTTCTAACTCGTGCATATTTAGTATTTCAGACAATGCTTGCGAATAGAAAGTACTCCAAGAGGACATCGACCACTAGCCAAAGGGCTACTGCTGAGGACTTTCAGACTAAGGAAGTTCACACCGAGTCTCAGGGGCTTGCACCGGGTTCAGAACCCTAGACTGCACCCCCAGCTACAGAAAGTCCTGCGGAGGTCCGTCCTATAGTTACTCCGCAGCCCAATGCTACTAACATGGATGTTGGGGGAGCCATTCAGTTGCTAATCAGGCACAACGTCAGGAAACGGCTCCTAGCGCAGGTGCTAGTGGAGGGTCGAACAACTCTAGGACTAATGAATTTCTTAGCACGAAGCTCTAGTGTTCACCGGGTCTATTAAGGGAGAAGATCCCCAGAACATCATCGATAGGCTTCAAAAAGTCTTTCGTGTTGTGCATGTTACGGAGACAGAGGCAGCAGAGTTGGGAGCTTATCAGTTGCAGGATATTGCTAATATTTGGCATGAGACGTGAGAACAGTCCCGCGGGAAGGATGCATCTTCAGCAACTTGGGATGAGTTTGTTGATGCTTTCATTGATCACTTCCAGCTAATTGAGGTTAGAGAGGCGAAGGCCTACGAATTTGAGAGACTCATGCAGAACAGTATGAGCGTGAACGAATATTATCTCAAGTTTGTTTTCTTGTCAAAGTTTGCTCAGTATATGCTTCCTGACATGAGGGCCATAGTTTGGAGATTTGTGTTGGGCTTTACACCCGACTTGTATGGTGATGCGAATATTGTTGCTCAGAACGATAGGATGACTATCACCAAGATGGTTGCCTTTGTTCAGGGTCTTGAGGACCGAATGAAAGAGGAGGAGGCTCTTTAGAAAGAGAAGGACCGAGAATTTAATAAGAGAGCTAAGGCTGCAGGTAACTTCAGTCATAAGGGAGGTGGAGGCAGATATTTTTTCAAGAACAGATCATTAGGACCCGCTCCCTCTGCAGTCAGTACCCCAGCTCCAAAGTTCAAGAATGATCAGAAGTTGCAGAATTTCAGGCCAACTTACTCTTACTCTCAGGCTAGTGTGGGTCAGCAAGCTTATAATAATCCGGTTTGCGGCAAGTGTGGTAAAATGAATCCAGGGGAGTGTCATATGGGCATGGATATATGCTATGGGCATGGCCAGCAGGGCCATTTTCAGAGAGACTGTCCATCAGCAAGACAGGGTACCGGAGTTAAAGTGGCTCAGTCCTCAAATTCAGCAGCTCCTCGAAATTCTCAGGACACGTCAGGGCATGGTGCAGCCAAGTCTAGCAATGCGGGTGGACGTTGAAACTGCTTGTATGCTCTATCAGGTCGTCAGGATATAGAGAAACGTGCAAATGTTGTCACAGGTACACTAACAGTCTTCACTTACGATGTTTATGCCCTTATTGACCCAGGATCCATCTTATCTTATGTAACCCTATTTATTGCTAAAAAATTTGGGATAGAACTAGAAAAGTTGCATGAACCCTTTGAAGTGTCCACTCCAGTTGGAGAGTCAGTTGTAACTAGACGTATTTATAGGGGTTGCCCAGTTTTAGTCTATCATCACAGAACCATAGCTGATTTAACAAGATTAGAAATGGTAGATTTTGATGTAATCATGGGTATGGATTGGTTATCTTCATGTTATGCTACAGTGGGTTGTAGAACCAAAACAGTGAGATTTGAGTTTCCTAATGAACCCATTATAGAGTGGAAGGGCAATTCAGTAGTACCCAGGGGTAGGTTTATTTCCTATCTAACAACCAGAAAAATGATTTCCAAGGGGTGTATTTATCACTTAGTCCGAGTCAGGGATACAGATCCCAAAAGTCCAGCCTTCCAGTCCGTGCCAGTTGCAAATGAGTTTCCAAAAGTGTTCCCCGAAGATCTTCCCGGAATTCCTCCCGACAGGGAGATTGACTTTGGAATTGATCTACTTGTAATGGTTCGCATTTTTGCGGGCAGGGTTAGCGCTTAGAAAAGCTACTTCGAAATCGTTGGTACTCTTTCGGACTTTGTTTTAAATGAGTCGGCACCTAATTTTTAGGAAATTAAGAAAACCAGTTTTGAAGAGTGTATTCATACACCGTGAAAAAATCCTTCTTAATCCAAACTTCTAGGTAAGGATTATGGTGATCCTCTAGGGAAGGTGTTAGGTACCCTAGTATTAAGGATCCGTACTATACGGTTGACCTTCGAATTCCAATGTGTGAGTAATTACATGAACTGTTTATTTCCCAAAAAAAAATCTGTCATTTTGCATATCATTTTTTGAAAAGAATTAAATATATTCCCTTTACATATAGGGTATTTAGGTTCGGATTTATAATATCCGGATATAATTAGTTCCTTTCATATATAAGGATATATAATGTTAATTTTTGTAAAGTTAAAAGTCTTTTAAAAGTTTTGGGATAAATGAATTTGTTCATGCTTAGACTCATACATGGTCCGGGTTAGTCCGTTTAGTACGTTTTTTAGAACACCTTTATTTAAGACTTTAATTATTATTAAAACATAGTTTGCGCGGGTTTAATTTAGAAGAGTTTGATTCATATAATCAAAATTTATTTCTTTGCTCCTGGATTTTAAGAAAAAAACCAATTTGTTTATAAGAATAACATTTGTCACGGGCTTAGGCTCAAGTTACGCCCTCTTTTTCTACAAAATGATCAAGTTCTATTGGGCTTTGGCCCAAATATCTCTCATTTTTTCTTCAGTTACTAGGCTAAGCCCAAAACATATTTGCTCTTATTTTTCTGAAATTTGGTTAAGTGGGGCCTAAAATATGATCTTTTTGGGTTGGGCCTTAACCCCCAAAACTCTATTGTTTTCCTTAGTTATTTCCAGAAAATAATGTGTATGTTTCGATACAAGTGGATTACATATACATATGCCTAAAAACTATTTTTGTTTGATTTTTAGTTTAAAAGGACAAAACTTATTTTTTTGTAAAGCATACTATTTAGACATAGTTCTGAAACCCATTTTTCGCTTGGACTAAAAATAGAACTTTTGAAAAAACTGAACTCATAAATGGAAAAGACATTCCTCTGAATTTTGAAAAGATAAAGTCTGATTCGAGGAAAAGATGATAGCAACACATTTTTTGGTAAAGATTGAACTGATCCCTTTTATTCCCTTACTACACTGTAACGACCCGTTTGGTCGTTATAGTTCTTTTGGCACTTTCGCCCTCTCTCGAGCACTGATTAGCTCCTTTTGACCCGAGGGGACCGTTGACATGCTTCTCGAGGTGTCTAGACTGGATTCAGATAACTTTGGTGGAAATATAAGCTTAAAAGTGAAAGTGGTTGACCCGAAGTTGACTTTTGGGCAAACGAACCTTTTCGAAATTCCGTCAATTCCTAGAGGTCCGGGTAGTCATTTAGAATTTTTGTGTGCATTTGTTTCGGTTCCCAATGCATTCGGATGCACTTCGGGACATTGGATGGGAAATGTGAATTAAGGCATCGGTGGTTGGCTCGGTCAACGAGACCTCCGTTGGGAATTCGGAGGCGACAGGCGCGTTCGCAGAGCATTTTTATGTGGGACTAGGTATCTAGTATGTGAGCAGATGGCCTCGGGAGTTAGTGAAAAAATCGGATCGAAACGAAAAACTTAGGCCAAGTTCTGGTGTCCGCTTTGGCGGCACCATCACCACAGCAGCGGCACCGCTGGGGTGGTAGCCCTGCCGCTGAAGCAGTCCCAACCATTTTGGCTTGACAGCTGAAGCGATCAGGTGGCCGCTGGGGCGGTCCAGTTACCGCTACATCGGTGACGGGCAGCGACTATTCATTTAGTGAGTCTTAAATGAGTCTTAGACCCTCATTATTTCATATCTCGATATTGGGGCTTGGGAAAGCTGTTCTTGGAGACAAATTGAAGGAAATCTTGGAGGTAAAATCTTGCCTAAACCTTTACTTCTCTTTAATCACAATCATCTTAGACTTCCTTGTTCCCTTTTCAATCCCTCCGAAATGGAATTTGAAGGATGGTTTTGGGAGATTTTTCTCTAAGAGTATACTTGATAAATTGATGAGGTTAATGTTAAAATGTGATGAATCTAACCTTAGTAATCATATGTCTTTCACTTTTAACGTTGAATTTCGAATTTGGAGAATTAGGGTTCATACCCAATTTGGGGGTTTTACTAGAAATCAGATTAGGGGATAATTCTTGAGCTAAATCAAAAATTAATGATAGGGTTATGATTACCTAGGATTCAATTTGGTATTTTACCCGTGAATTTCCATTTCGCCCTTGTGGGCCCGTTTCCTCAATTTTTAGGGTTAAAATGGACTTAATTGATATCATAGCAATATTAGTATCATTATTCATGATTTCTAATTTAGAATTCGATTGTACTTAGATTACTTTGGTTCTGAGCTTCAAAGAAAGGGTAAGGCGATAGAGTGACTTGTTGGTGTTGCAGTTCGGCAGTCCAGATAGGTTATGGTTTACCTTTGGTGAGATTTAGTATAGTGAATCACATATTTATATTATGATGTCGGAGACAGCATGTGAAACTTCGGGTGTGAAGTTGGGATAGATATTGCCTTAGGTTGGGCCTTGATGTGTGTTGGGACTAGCCACCCCGTTATATGTGTTTGATTGTTAATTGTGTTGGCCTGATGCAATGTGTAGTTGGTAGCTAACGAATGTCGCTTGTTGTCCTGATTTGGATAGGATTGACATACCCGTTGTTGGTATTTGTACTTTGATACATTGTTGGCGTACCCACTGTTGGTACTTGAGATTATTGATACATTATTGGCGTATCCGCTTTTGGTACTTGATTTATATATGTTGGCATACCCACTGTTGGTATTGTGATATGATATATTGTTGGCGTACCCTGTTGAGGTACTTGTGATATTGAGCTTGCTTGTTGATGATTGATATATGCATTGCACACATTCTCTCATATTATCATGCATGGCCAATATCCGGTGATGATCCGTATCGTTGATTGAGCGAAACTGATATTTGATAACCTTTTTTACTTGAGTGATTGTGGAAAAGGCTGATGTCCGAAGATCCATTCCGGAATCATTGTTTATATGAAACGGATACTTGATAAACTCTTTTACTTGAGTGATTGTGAGGAGGCCGATGTCCAAGGTTCAATTCCGGAATCGTTGATTTATGAAACTGATATTTGACAACTCTTTTGAGTGATTGTGAGGAGGCTGATGTCCGATGGTTATATTCGGGCATCGTTGTTGCATGGCCGATTCCGATGTTATTTCGGAATCGATTATAGTGCATGGGCTCCGTGGGTCCCCCCAGAGTGGTGCCTGTGAGACCCTCCTGTGAGCAATTAGCCAGGGTCCCGTCTGTCTGTTTGACAAAGATCCGGGATGGGTGACACTTAGACTTCGCGAGTCACACTGGGTTGTGCTGCCGAGATGTTGATATTTCCGTCCGGAGTGCATGTGTACACCTCATTTGCATAGCATGGCATGGCATCACATTCATACCATTATTGTATTGCATTACATTATGACTTGAGTGAGATGTCGTGATGACTGTATTGTGACGATTATGTTGTTAATGATTGGATTGTGATGATTCTATTGTGGTGATTATTTCAGGATCGGATATACTCAGACTTATTATATTGGGGTTTAGATACTTACATAGGTGTTGATGGATACTCGGTTACGATTATATTGTCTCATTCGTGATTGGTTTACTTGTTTGTCTGCGTTATTTTCTGAATTGTTTTAACTATGCTTAGTCGGCCTATGATGCCTACCAGTACTGTTGTTTGTATTGACCTGCACTTGCTGCATTCTTTTATGACTCGTGGCTGATTGACTCCTCAGCTTCTACTTGAGTTTTCCAGGGTGAGCATGGCATCCGCTGACCTCGAAGACTCTTCTATTGCTTATGTCTTACTTTTCTTTCAAGACATGATTTGAGACATTTATGTATTATTATTCAGACCTTAGGATTCGGATTTAGATGCTCTTGTATGACCTGACCAGATACTGGGGTGGATTCATTTACTTCCGCATTTATCTACTCCCTCTGTTTCAATTTGTTTGAACCTATTTCCTTTTTAGTCCGTGCTAAAATGAATGACCTCTTTCCTAATTTCGAAACAAATTCACTTTATGAATGATTTACAGCCACACAAATTTTCAAGGCTTATTTTGAACCACAAGTTTCAAAAGTCTTCCCTCTTTCTTAAATGTCGTGCCCAGTCAAATGGGTTCATATAAATTGAAACAGAGAGAGTATATTATATTATATTGTGAGACTTATGTCATTTACTTCTTCTGCTATTTTATTATATTTATTGATTGTGAACGTTGAGTTAAGGGTTCGCCTACCGAGGTGGGAATGGTAGGTGCCCGCATGACCCAGGCTAAAATGGGTCGTGACATACACTAGCCATTTTTATTCTTTTGGAAAATGTTTATACTAATCTGGGTTTTGAAAATTGCGTTAGGGCCTAAGGTCTAACTAAACGGCATATGCACCATTCACCTAAGATGACTAATTCAAATATAAAGGATTCCAATAATAATATGACTTTTTACAACCACACAAATATAACATTTCAACCAAAAAGGAAGTTTGCACGCTGAAATTTAAGGGAAAAAGGAGATAGGCTAGGGGTGTACCAAACCCCTTAAGAGACCATTTTTACCCATAGTTGGGCTTTCATGCCATTCTCACCCATGGCTGGGCCTTCAATAATATTAGCTCCCCTTTCTTGGTCTTAACAGTTTTTTGAAAGAATATTTGGCCAACAGGCTGGTTGGACTCTGGCCCAAGTGGTCGTGCAGTAGGAGAAGGAAAAAAGGAAAAGGAATTGAATTAGTATATGTTTGATGGATCTGGTCCTATCAGAACTGTACATACATATATACATATAATGAGTCTATGTTTGATGAACCTAATACTAACATAACCATACATATATTCATATGCATATACATATATATCCCCATTTGATTGCAAGTGCACAACTAGGGACTTGATCATACACTATTGCTTCACTGAAAACCTCAAATCATACCATACCAGTGGGAAAAGATTGTCACCACCCTTATTCCCAACCCCGCACAAGTTCCAACACTACTAAAAAACTGCCAAAAACCGATGAAAAAAACCGACGGACCACGTCGGTTTTTTCAATGAAACCGACGGGAAACCGACTTTTTACGGTCCGTCAGTTTACATAGCCTCGCTTCTTGAAAACCAACGGACCGCATCGATTTTTTGCGACGGACTGCTTCAGCAGTGCGTCGGTTTTTTATTTTTATTTTAAATAAAAAACTGACACAATGCGTCAGTTTTTTCTCAAAAAAATTAAGAATTAATTTCCAGAAAACCGACGGACTCAGTCGGTTTTCTGGAAAATTTCCAAAATAAATTTCCAGAAACCGACGCAGTCCGTCGATTTTCTGGGAAATTTCCTGCATGCAATTGCTGCGTTTTCTGCAGCCACACCTGCACAAAAACCAGTACCAAAAGCTACTCAAAACTAGCATTAAAATACTCCAAATCAATTCTAAAAGAGCTACAACACATAAAATCACCCTATGTAACAATCAAACACATCAAACACCATCTAAACACATCAAATACGATCTAAATAGACCTTCAAAGTTCAAAAATATTTAAATGTCCAACGAAAAGTACCATTAACTAGTTCTACATAGTTTTAACATAAGTCCATAAAGCATAAAACATAAGTCCATTATGAAAATTCAAACTAAAACATAAGCCCTATGACTATATAAATGAACCCTAACCGCTTCCGGTTTCAAATACTTCTTACACCGGCAACGAGAACAAGCACACCTAATTACCCCTTCATTTTAAAAAGGGTGAAGTGACATTACATGTGTGTAAACTTGTCAACAAATTCACCATGTACACCCACACGATCACTATTATATATATTATACATCCATATACGATCCATCTACAAAAATATACCCATAAATTATTGAGGTTATAGAAATATATTTTAACTTAAGAATTATAACTTAAAATATAACTTAAGAAAACACAATCCCAATCAATTCTAACTTTGAATTCTCAATAACAATTCTAACTTTAATAACTTATGGATTCTAACTTTAATATAACTTTTAAAAGCACAATCCTAACCAATTCTAACTTTGAATTCTCAATAACAAATCTAACTTTAATAACTTATGGATTCTAACTTTAATATAACTTTTAAAAACACAATCCCAACCAATTCTAACTTTAAATTCTCAATAACAATTCTAACTTTAATAACTTATGGATTCTAACTTTATTTCTAAAAATCGATAAGTAAATCTAGTCAAATAAAGTCTACGCTTTAGTTTAGAGGTTATAGAAATATTATGACTTAACAATTCTAACTTTGAAAAGCACAATCACAGCCAATTCTAACTTTGAATTCTCAATAACAATTCTAACTTTAACAACTTATGGATTCTAACTTTAATATAACTTGGAAAAGCACAATCCCAACCAATTCTAACTAAGCCAACACAAATACATTGACAATGAACATAAAAAAATAGCACAATCTCAAGAAAATATATATATATATATATATATATATATATATATATATATATATATATATATATATATATATATATATATATATATATATATATATCTGTGTGTGTGTGTGTGTGTGTGTGTGTGTGAAAAGTAAACTAGTCAAATAAAGTTTACATTTTTTCACAAATTCAACATCAATAATTTTTAAAAGCACAATCACAGCCAATTGTAACTTTGAATTCTCAATAACAATTCTAACTTTAACAACTTATGGATTCTAACTTTAATATAACTTGAAAAAGCACAAACCCAACCAATACTAACTAAGCTAACACAAATACATTGACAATGAACGTAATAAATAGCACAATCTCAAGCAAATATATATATATATATATATATATGAAAAGTAAACTAGTCAAATAAAGTTTACATTTTTTCACAAATTCAACATCAATAATTTTTAAAAGCACAATCCCAACCAATTCTAACTTTGAATTCTCAATAACAATTCTAACTTTAATAACTTATGGATTCTAACTTTAATTCTAAAAATTGAAAAGTAAATCTAGTCAAACAAAGTCTACATTTTAGTTTAGAGGTTATAGAAATATTATGACTTACAATTCTAACTTTGAAAAGCATAATCTCAACCAATTCTAATTTTGAATGCTCAATAAAAATTCTACTAACTTATGGATTCTAACAAAAAGCACAATCCTAACAAAAAAAAAAAAAAAACTAGTCAAATAAAGTATACATTTTTGCACGAATTCAACATCAATAATATTACAAACAATGATAACTAAGCTAACACAAATACATTGACAATGAACATAAAATATAGCACAATCTCAAGCAAAAAAAAAAAAAAAAAAGTAAACTAGTCAAATAAAGTTTACATTTTTTCACAAATTCAACATTAATAACATTACAAATAATGTTTAACAAAGCTAAATAGACTAACATTAGGCCTAAAATCTACAAATAAAACTAAAATTGAAAGAATTTTAAAAGCCCTAATTTAAAAGAAACTACCTCAAATTACAAGTTAAAAACGGGGTTGGGATAGGTGGGGTTGGCTGTGCAAGTAGCGGTGGGTGGGCGGCGGCTAGCAGTAGGTGGCGGGCGTGGGCAGAGGGGGGTGGGCGGCGGGTTAGGGTTTTTTATTTTAGAGAGAAGTGGGTATTTTTTTTGGGGAAGATGGCAAGTGATATGCCAAAACCGTTTCAATCATATTATTAAAAAAACAACCGACGGAAAAACCGACGCGGTCCGTCGGTTTTTTTAAAATGTTGACCAGCATTTGACCAAAAAACAATAATTAAAAACCAACGTAGTCCGTCGGTATCATTAAAAAAAATTTGTTTATTAATATTTTACAAAACAAAATGAATTATAAATTATTTAATATATTTTTAAAAATAAAACCGACGTTGTTCATAGGTTTTTAATTAATTTTTTTTTTCAAAGCGACGCAGTCCGTGGCTTTTTTGTCCGTTGAATTTTTCCTGTTTTTTAGTAGTGCAAGGGGTTTCATGAACCCCAGGCATGACTAGATATCGGGGAGTGGCTAGACCTATCCCCAAAACCCCTCAAACTCTAAAAAAACCCAGTGTTGTCATAGTATACAACCAGAGTCTCATAGTTGTGCACAAGTATCATCTTCTGGCAAATCTTTACAGATTCAAACTCTCTAAATTCCTAGCAGGACACTCATTATCTATAATCTTAAACCAATCCACTTCTCTTTAAAGGAAGGCCAAGATCACCCTCTAGAAACAACCATTTTCCTTATTCTTGACTTCCTAAATGGCTCTAGACCTTTGAACACCCTGGTTTTCCTAACCCTTTTTATCTCCAACCCTTTGGTAAGATGATGAGATTTGTGGAAGCCAATATACCTTCAAGACAAGAGTGTCCCCCATGGTCTATAGGCTAGTCATGACACCCCTCATTTGGGGGGTGGATCACTACAAAAAAAACTGGTTTTAGGGACGGATTTTAGCTACACAATTTTTTCCGTCGCTAGGTAACGACAGATTACCTACGAAATTGCATTTCTGTCGCCAAAAAGAAGGAAAAAGAAATGATATCTAAACTAACGATGGAATAGCGACGGATTTTCAAATCCGTCGCTATATTTTGGCGCGAACATTAAGCCCGTTTATTTTAGCTACAAAATTTACGACAAATTGTGGGCGACAAAAATTATTGCAGATTAGTGACGGAGTTAGCGACGGATTACGTCCGTCGTTAGATAATATGTATGTATCGCCCTGCTTTAATATCAGTTGCTACAGATATTTCCGTCGTTAACTTCTAAAATGTTAAAATTTCATGTTATTATTAGCGACGGAACCTGTCCGTTAGTAAAACCGTTGGTACAAAAAATTAAATTTTTATTTTTATCAAAGAAATAAAACAAAATAGACCCCTCTAATTAGGGAAAGAATCCTGTCCAGTATTTAATGGTCCAGTAAATCTCAATGGTGTCATGGATAAAAGACACCTGGTAGCTTAGAGTTTAAATGGCTTAGATGCATTTGATTTTTTTTTATAAAAACAACATTTCAGTTCTTTCACAAAATAAATATGAGCAGACCGAGGACTGCATAGTTGGTACGTTATTTTACTCATTTATTTCAATGACAAAAGATAAATAAATATAACATATGATTGGAACAGTCTTGAAATCAGAAAAGTGGAGTATGTATTTTTTTCTTCTAATAGTTGTGTTACCGATTTTTTTTTTCTTTCTAACATGTGAACCAAAAAACTAGAATTTCTATATTACTAATACATTTTTTGTTGTTTAGTCTTTTTAGGCTCACTCAAAATAAATGCACAGATTCTTTTTTCAGAAACAGCGTTAATGTATAAATCTGTTAGTTTATTTTTCTTTAAAAAAAAAAAAACATTGATCCGAACCATTAAAACTATAACCAACCAGGTGGCATTTATCCATGGCACTATTGATATTTACTGGACCATTAGGTACTGGACTGAATCCTTTCCCCTCTAATAAACCCCCTAAATCTTCAGACCCACTAGAACTTTATCAACTCTCTCTTCAAACCCACAAAACTCTAAACCCACTAGCTCTCTCCGGCTATTCTTTTCGGCAATGGCCGGTGGGTCTTCCTAAATCATCACTCTCTCCTCACCTTGCTGCCCTCTTTGCAGGAAGAAAGCTTATTTTTTAAAATATTTCAGTTGATGTAAGAATTTGTTCTTGCCTTTGTACACAAATTGTTTTGGTTTTTCTGCTTGTTTGTACGTACCTTGGCTACCTTTATGTAAGGTTCTACGAGACAGTTTATTTTATGAGCTTTCTGCTATTTTTATTGTTATACACTTATACTCATAAGAAGGGGTTAAAAATATCTCTGAGGAGCTTATTGTTGTCTGTGAAGTTAATTCAGCTTTCTTCGGTTTTGCGGGGGTAGTAGTCTTTGGTTTTGTATTTGTATTTGTGAATATCTGTCACTTGCTTCATTGAATAATCTAGGGTTTCTTGGTTTAAGAGTTGTCTATGCAAAATGAGGGTGTTGTTTTAACTGGATTGTCCTGGTATACATGGATTCTATGTTATATTTAGCCGTATTTAGCTTGTCATATCGTCTTATTTTTAGAAGATTATAGTTTTTTTTAGCATTGAAGAGGAAATAACATTTTGAAAGAGGTATCTCTTTCTCCCCCTGAGATGTTTTCTGGAAACACTAACATTTATTCTTTGACAGTATAAGGATGTTGTTTCTTTACTTTTTTTTTTTTTTTTTTTTTTTAATTTAGTTAAAAATAATTCACAAGCATTTGGTTGATAAAAAATTGAGGGTTTGGGTATGTGTTTTTTTATTTCTTTTTCTATTCTGTTTAATATTTATGTTTGGACTGGTGGTGTTTTTGTGGTGGTGGTTGTGGAGAGGACGGGAGTTATTTGATTGTTTTGGAACCTAGTTGAGTTGATTCTGTTTGGGTTTGATTTGGCCATTGACGTGGAAAATCCAACTCTTTAAGTGTTTGTCTATTTGGCTTCCAAGTTGTTGGTATTTAGAGCAAAGATTTTATGCCATGGGCGCTTCGTCTGATTTGGCTGTTGTGCATCAGACATAATTTGGTTGAAATAAGTATTTGAAATGTGTTTGGACACCAAAACAAATGTTAAACACATCTAAACATATTTTTCATACTTAAAATTATCTATTTAGGTGCTGTTATAGAACCTAAATTTTGGGGGGGAAATTGCCATTGTGTGAAGTATACCTTTGTTTGATTAGCCTTTTGCTGAAATTATTTGTGGTTGATGGCGCATTTTAGTCAAGTTGTCTGGTTTAGTGTGATTATAGTATATGTACATGCTTGTTTTGGAGTTGGACCAGAACAATGACTAATATTTGTCGGAAAACAGTTCGTGTCAATATTAGGCGGAAGATATTTAATAGATTTTTAATCTTTAGAGATTATTTTTTATTTCAGTTGAAAAAGAATCGTTGTTTGCTCAATTAGACGAAGCCGACATTGAGTTTCATCTCCGTCCATGGAATAAGCTAAAGCATACGAGGTAGTTCTATTGGTTTGGATCTGAAGTTTTTTTTTTTTTTTTTTTGCTTTGTGAAGGTTCTTGCTGTAAATTTTAGCATCTTAATATATTCTGGTTGAACCTCTCTTGTTGATTATCTAAAAGATGATTACCTCTATTTTTTTCTTGTAGACATGACTCGAGGCAGAGGTCGAGGTAGCACGGGCCGTGTAAGCAAGACCTCAATTAGAGGTCGAGGTAGCGCTAGTCGAGGTTTAATGCCTACTGTTTCCGTTCCCATAATTAGTTCTCAACAGGGTGGTACCAGTTCTTCAGGTGGGCAAGACCAGGTTCAAACATGTCCTACTACTACACCACCCGTTCAAACATCGGGTCATGGTAGCACCCCATCCATTTCTGAACCATCTCCTATAATACCTAATGAGAGCAACGTAATAGGCGAGGGTGCGTCTACTCAGAGAAACGTAACAGGTGAAGGTACATCTGCTCAGAGTGACACAATAGGTGAAGGTGAGAGCAACAGTAACAGGGAGCAGACACTTGTTTTTCTTTCTCCTTCAGGGTTAGTTTCTGCTTGCACCATTATTATTTATATACTGTAGTTGCTTTATGATAGGCTTCATATAATGTCTTCCAATTTTTCCAGGTTGGAACCATTGAGATTATGCTCAGAGAAGATAACTGCGTCTTTCAAGAATGAACTTGAGCCTAAGGGAGTTAATTGGAAAAGTGTCTCAGAAGAGACAAAAGATTTTTATCTGGGAGAATTTGAGGTATAATAACTGAAACATTTGTCACTAGTTACACTTAGTGACAAATAGAAAAAGCAAATTTATGGAATCAAATAATGAGTACCAAAACAGCAGTATTGGGTCATTTATTGTGTTACACTGTCAACAAAACTAGAGAAGACAAGAATTATTAGAGATCTTGTTAATAGTTAAAGACAAATATAAAGAAGAGTAACTGTTTAAAGAAATAATATCTTCTTCCTCTTTTCTCCTACTGATGAATCAATAGAATTCAAATAAATTAGCTCACTCTTAACGATTTAAGTTCAATATAGCATCAGGCGTGAAAGAAACTTAAAAGCAGGACATCTATTACCTCTGCTATTTCTATTGGTCTTATATTGTTAATAAGCCTCGTTTTATTTGCAGTTCTTTTCTTTCCCGTTTATTGGGTGACTGATGGTGTTTGTCTTATAACTCATGTTTTATAACTTTTGTCTGCTGAAATGATGAGTTATTGTTATACTCTACTTTGTAAAATTATTTCAGAAGGCATTCTATTGGGATTCTTCGATTGATAGTGAAGTGAGGAAGCAATGGCGTAAAAAGGTAGCGAGAAAGTACAGTGATTTCATTAGCACAATAAAAACTGAAGGATTTCGGCCAGATTATGTTCCGATAGAAACATGGGAAAGTTGGATGAAATATTGGAAAGATCCTAAGGTTGTTGAAAAATCAAAATAGCTTCAAAGAATCGTTGTGGCGGTGAGAATGCAGTTGCTAGTGGGACTCACACGGGTGGCTCTATTACCATTGGAGAGCATCACAAGAGACATGTAAGTTGATTCTGTGGCTTTGGCCTTTGCCTAACCAAATTGTCAACATGAAGGTGAATGCAACATTAGTTGCAGATTATTTATGTTGGCAAGTTTTTTTGGGACTTTCTCACGCTTGTCACAATGAATAAGAAATAGTCTCTCTAGTCTCCAGGAACTAGCCTTGATATTTGTTGCCTATTTGTTGTTTTTGGAAATTTAGACTGCCTCATCAGTTGCAGGTTGAAAATGCTGAAAATTAATGATATAATTGTTCACTTTTTTACCGTTTTGTATCTTTATCTGTACCAGCAGATAAATCAGAATCTGAGTTGCTTCTTATAAGCACTTTCCAGTGAGTGAGCTTCAGTTTTCTCTTGAGCACCAACACACTCCATAGTAAAATGGCTTTGTTGGAAAAATGACTGCTATGTTAGCTGCAACATGTCTGTTGTGACATTGGTTGCTGTTTTTGTTGGTTCTAAAAGTTACTGAACTATGTGGTGATTTTTTTTTTGTATAGGCTATTAAAAAGGGTCGAGATCCAACACCAAGTGAGGTACATTTGCACATCCATACACATGGTTATGATGAGAAATCTTTTATTGGTGAACGAGCCCGAATCGTGCATGTGAGTCCAACATTCTATAATCTTATTGACTTTTTTTTTTTGGGGTAAAATGATGCACTTAAGAGTTATTTATGTTATATTTGTGTTGTTTGACAATTTCAAAATTGCTATTGATTTGTAGTCATTTGGAGAATATGTGGATTATTTGAACAAAACATTTATTTATTATATAGGCTAGAATTACTTAAGTGTTGCGGTTGCTCATGAACATATCTTCTTTGTCCGGTACTACTACAATGATGTTTATTGCCTCTTGTTCGTGATGATTGCTAGGTTGCATTGATTCAGCTGTATATCAGGATGGAATTTATCTAGGTTTAAGTGAACTCTGCTGAAATTTTCATTGATCGGTTAGACTCACTCAATAGGCTATAAACATAGTGCTAGTCACAGTTTTCTAGTCGATCTGTTACACCCGGCCCAAAGCTTGCTGCCTTTGAACCCTTAATGGTGCAGTTAAGCCAATTTGAACCCCTCTTAGGCTCTGTTGGGTTATTTATAATAGCTCGTGCTTTACTTTTACCAAGCGCCCTTAAAATGTTTAAACTTGGGATCTGCTTATCAAAGATATTCACATGTTTAACAAGTTGTTGGATTTTTATGGGAATTTACCAACACCGAAGAAATAAGTAAGAAATAGTAGATATGTATGTACTACTGAAATGGCATTTATAATGAGCACCAACATAATATAACTATATTTTCTTTAGTTATAAGACACTTAGCATGTGATCTACCTGACCAGTATCTGCCATATTCATTCTATACTAGTACTTACTACTACTCTGACTCTATCCCTTCTTTATTCCTAGTACTATTTTAGTTGCACAGTATGAGTGCACTTGCCTTTTTTTTTTTTGGGTTAATTTTTCCTTTGTGAAGATTAAAAAAGAAAAAACTTGGTATGTTGGTTGTTGTGTATTAAATGGTTGGTTTAACTATCATCTGATGTTTCATAAGTATTTATTTTGATCTTAGAGATATAAATTCTAGTTTAGCTAAACATTCGCATTACTATTAGATATCATCTTGTGACCATATGCTTAATGATTCATTTATCGGAAAAGGGTCAAATACGAACTGTTAGTGAAATGAATTTCACAATTTCACTAATTATCACTCTTTTACAGGAAAAATATCAAGAAATATTACAACGCCAGACACTGACCCAATCTGAAGTTGATCAATGTCAAGCCTATTACGAAGCCGTGGGAGGGGTAAAGAAAAGAAGAATATACGGTCTTGGATCTCTAGCACAATTATATTATGGGCCGAATCTTCGTCCCTCTTCTGGATCTGATGCTACATCCTCAATACCACTTGTGAATACTCAAGCAGCAGCTATGGGAAATTTGGATGAGTTAGTGATGCGATTGATTCCTGCACTGACCGATAGCATTATTCCTGCACTAACAGATCGCATGCTTCCTGTAATTGTTGAGTGGGTACGTGGATTGGTTTCTTCATCCTCTTCTCAGCTAGACACTCACACTCCTACTGACCATCCACTATCTATGGCACCTATAGTTCCAGTTGCAGCTACTGCCAACATTGATGAGGTTCTTGCATCAGTTTCTGATGATGACCGTAGCTCTCCAGTCTCTCATTAGTTAGTTTTGTTGTTTGAACTTTATTGTTGTTGCATGTGATTTTGGATTTTCTTGTTTTGGATTTTATCGTTGTGGATGCTTTGAACTCGATTGCATTCTGCTATGTATTTTGGACCTTGTAGAATATTAGTTTCTATGAATTAAGTTATTTTATGAGTATCTAATATATGCTTGGACAGGTGTATTTAAAATATTATATAAAAATTAAAAAAAAATTGCGATGGATTTTCTATAGCTATAACTAATACAAAATCAAATTTTGCGACAAATTATTGGCGACGGAATTAGTGATGGAAATTATTGGTCGCCAATCAAATGAAACGACGAAATAACTCATAGATTTAGCGACGGAAATTACTAACATCGCGACAGATTTCATTTGTCGCTAATGTTGGCAACGGATGAAATCTGTCGCCAATCTGTCGTTAATCCTGTGACGGATTCGTTTTTTTTGTAGGTAAATGGTTAGCTACGAGGATTTTACCGACGGACTGAATTCCGTCGTTATTGCGTCGCTATATTGGTTTAGCAACGAATATATGCTGTGTACCGACGGATTTTGTCTGTCGCTAAACTCGATTTTTTTTGTAGTGGATGCTGTAAGAGAAGATGGGCTTGACTCTTCTCTGCCCCCTCTTTGAGGTGTCTAAAAAAGACCATCCTAAGCTAAGTGGTCCACACTGTCTTTAAGAATACCTACCATACCCTAGTAATCAACATCAAACTAATTCCAATCTAACAATATTCATTTTAGAGCACAGACATAATGCTTAATTATTTCATCCCCTGATTCTATGTATGACAGGATTTTAAAACACACTAATGCTATAGAATCAAACCTTACTAGACAGATCTTAATTTTGTCCTCTTAATCTAAGTTATACTACAATGCCCAGTGAAATCTAGGTGTCACAGTTTAGTTCAAGAAATAAAAGGTTCTTACCAATTTAGGATTAACTAAATGTTCTTTCCTTGAGTTCAGACGAAGATTAGTACATTCACATGACCAAGTCCATACATAAATACACCACACCAGCTTTTAAACACATTCCTCAGGAAGCAAACAGACAAGCAGATAAGTCAAACTTCTAAAAAAGAACATGAATTCAGACACTAAGTGAGTAACTCACCTCTTTAGGACTTAGCTAATGGCAGTTTCAAACTCCCTAATCATGACAAAGATATGACAGACACCTACCCCTTTATTTTAACTTAGCTTTAAGCAACATGAAATCTCAATAATTCTCCCCAAGGCATGACGACCCACCCTTGACCAAATCCCAGGTCTCACTGAACCCTTACAGTCATGAGAACAAGGTCTAGGAAGACAAGGAAGCCTCAGGGTCCTGAAAGAAGAACAGGATAGGGTGAGGTCATCACCTCCCCATTCCTTTCCTGAACCTTAGTAAAAAGCGATCCTAAGCTCCACTGGCCATTACCTCCAGTTCATACCTAGGCTCACCTTTTACTCTCCCAAAGCAACCTCAGCCCTCTTTACCTTATTCCCATACCTAATTCCAATCACCAAACTCATGGACTAGAGTGGTTTGACACTGCGTAAACTAAATTTCATCTAGACCCTTAATTGATCATATAAGTTAACAACTTCTAATCAACTTAGTTTTAGAATCCTAATTATGTAAAGTTAGGTTGAATCCCTTTTAGACACTAACATTTGAGAAACTTAAACATTTAAATCACTTAAAAGCTTAAGTTCAAACTGAATCATCAACCTCTAGATTCCGAACAACTCCCCTTTTCAATTGATTAATCATTTTTTCAAGTAGTTAAGGCTCATTAGGACTCATAACATCTTTTTAATCCTCTTAGACTCCTTTTGAAAGTTCAAGCAATAAACCAGATATAGAAAAGAGAAAGTTTGATAAGATGAATGTCAAGGCTGAATTCTACTCAAATGAAGCAAACATGGCATATAATCCTGCTAGTAACATATAGTATTCTACTTTATTTAGAAGCCTTTTGAAAGTTCAAGCAATGAACCAAATATAGAAAAGAGAAAGTCTGATAATATGAATGTCAAGGCTGAATTCTACTCAAATGAAGCAAACATGACATATAATCCTGCTAGTAGCATATAGTATTCTACTTTATTTTAAATGATTCCTACAACTTTATGGACTTTTATTAATTCCTAATGTACCATTTAACGACCTGTTATCTCATGAATGGGCTTGAATACCAAGACTTCATTTTTAGACTTCTTCATCATATTCTAGGATATAGTTGCTTTAAAATTATCCTTAATGCATAACATACAACTCTTCAGAATTATTTGACTACATCAAGCACATTCAAACAAACTTGGGAAAATTCAGACCACACAAATCTAAGCAGACCCCTAAGTCTAAATACCTTACACTTATCAAAGACTTCTTATAAACATGCCTAGGCTCCTTAAGCTTTGTTTTAACGTGATCATGATCTTTTCTCTTTTTATCCCAATCATAACTTCATGTTATCCAGTTGACATTAGACAAGTATATAAACCCATAAAAGAACAAATTTACGCAATAAAAATGTCATAATCTTGTTCAAGTAAAAACAACTTCCTCAAATACTTCAAATAGATCATCACAGTACTTTAATATTCTACAACATTCAAGCAGGATCAATGTTAACTTAAAAGTTCACTAAATTACTATCATGACTCATGTGATCATATCCTTATCATATTTAAGTGTTGGACAGCTAAGATAGGAACCCTTAACATCTAACAGAGCACATGAAGTCTATTCCAATCATATCTAAACAAACAATACATTATTTGAACATATACACTCAGTCTATCTCAAGAACTACTTATTAATGTCAAACATATGCTTTGAAAATAAAGGAACTAACCTCCACATCAAAAACGAGCTAATACATCTTAACAGTACCCAAGAAGTACGTTTATTTAATAGAATCAAAGGCAACACAGCAATCAACCACGTCAACAAAGCACTATCATAGAAAATTAACTACTAAGCAGTACTAAAATAAATAAATAAAGGATAGAATATTACCTTTTAATGGTGCAGCCTTGGTAAAAAATGAATTTGAAAGCCTTATGTGCTTCCAAAACCCACACTTAGCCACACAGACTCAAAACAAAAGAAAAAATAAATTTTAAACTCAAAAAGACCTCAAACTAATGGAGTCTTAAACTTTTTACTAGTAGAGGCTTAAGATTCAAAGTTTTTCAGCCTTTCTTTGAATTTCTCCAATTTTTCTAACCTCTGAAACTCTTTTAAAAATTTTGGACTTCAAAACTCAGACTTTCTCTCCAAAAGCCTCTTTTTCTAACTTTCAAAGAGAACCCCAAAAATCGTCTAACCCTCAAAAACATCGATGTGGGACAAACATATTCCCAAAAAAATGAACTTTTGAAATCAGATCTACGCCTTACATGACTTCTTAAACACATGAACGACCAGATCTGAACCTTATTTGGTTAGACCTAGGCCTTTCAACCCATGGAAATTAAGTAAGGTACAACAACACATTAAGCAAATCTCAGAACAATAAATCAAAATAAAGTAAAAATACGATTTATTATCATGTTTGGATTAAAAATCGCGAATTCGAGTGAAACATTAAATGTTTTCACCACAATGGACATGTAATAGCTGTATTCGTCTGATACACTCTGTAAATTTTCCATTTTTGATGGAGAGAGAAGGTGGAAAACCCGAGGCGGCGCTAGGGTTGCGTAAAAGAGGAAGAGAGAGAAGCGAGAAGGGGTATGGTTTTTTTTTTGTTGAAAGAGGAAATGAAAAATAAGAGGGGGGGGGGGGGGGGTTGGGTATACCCCTTTAGTGTTTTAATGATCTGGGCCGGGTCTTAGCCTGGTTTGGGCCGGACTCGGTCCAGATTTTAAGAAATTAAAAGGGCCCTTTATTTTGTATACATATATATGTATACTAAGCGTATACATGTATGTGTATACCTCCTTTATATATATATATATATATATATATATATATATATATATATATATGTATATGTATACCTGGTATATATACATAAATATGCCTGGTATATGTATATTGATAATATTTTTAATTATAGATAAAATTCGGACATAATTATTTTACAAAAATAGTTTAAAAATTGGCCATATTATGTTAGTGGGCCTAAAATTACAAACATGGACCTAATGGATTCTGATCTAACAAATTATTTCAATTATGGCCAAATTTGGCCTTAATTGATTTTAATTTAGCTGGTCATTTCAATTATGGCCATATTTGGACTAATTAGCAGGTTTAAAAATTAAATTGCATTAATGAACTTGGTTAACTTAAACCAATGAATTTGGTTATTTCAATAAAGGCCATTAAGAGGCTAATTTTACAAAACTGACCCCAATTCCCTTGAACCATGACTTGGTCAAATTAATTGTGGTCATAGCAAAATAATTAGATAATTTAAACATCAATTTGCAATAAGGACCACTTAATTAACTGATTAAAACATTTATAGATAATTATAGATAAATTTTGACAAATCACATAATCATGCAAAAATTAAAGATTGAAGGGTGAAATGGTTAATTATTTAAATTACTCAAACTCCATGGATTAAAGGGAATAGAGTATTTGCTAATTTTGATTTTTGACAATTTAGCAATTAAATAATAATAATTATTTTAAAACAAAATGCCATTTTCTCTTTGATTAAATCAAATAAGTACCTTATAAATGTCATAAAAAATGCCTATTAATTTCTAAACAACTTTGTGATGTCATGAAAAACCTTTCATCAATTTAAAGGAGCAAATTATTGTTCTGAGCAATTTTATAAAAATTATTTAAACCCTTTAAGGTGCATACCTTATTTTATTTATTTTCCAAGGACTCTGAATAATTAAAGTAAATTATGGGAGGTCAAAAATTAGGTGTTAACACTACTTTCCGACACTCAACCAATATCTATTCTGCCAAACAGAATGGCTCTAGCAAAGTTGAGAGAGTTAAAAGCCCAGTTGAAAGATCTTCTTGACAAGGGATTTATTAGACCAAGTGTCTCACCTTGGGGCGCGCGAGTTTTATTTGTCCGAAAAAAGGATGGTTCCTTATGCATGTATATTGACTACTGTCAATTGAACAAAGTTACCATTAAGAACAGGTATCCTCTTCCCATAATAGATGATTTATTTGACCAACTTCAGGGTGTCCAGTGCTATTCCAAGATTGACCTCAGATCAGGATGCCATCAGTTAAAAGTTAAGGAAGTTGATATTCTTAAGACTGCTTTTAGAACCAGTTATGGTCATTTCGAATTTCTTGTCATGTCATTTGGGTTGAAAAATGCACCAGCTGCTTTTATGGATCTTATGAATAGAGTCTTCAAGCCTTATCTCGATCTCTTCGTCATTGTTTTCATTGATGATATCTTGGTGTATTCCTGTAGTGAGACTGAACGCGCAGAACATCTCAGAATAGTGTTGCAGGCACTTCAGGATCGTGGGCTTTATGCTAAATTCTCCAAGTGTGAATTTTGGCTCAAGTCAGTGGCGTTTCTCGGCCACGTGATTTCAAGTGAAGGCGTGAAAATTGATTCTCAGAAAATTAATGCCGTAACGAATTGGCCCAGACCCACTTCAGTTTCCAAGATAAGAAGTTTCTTGGGTCTGGCAGGATATTATAGACGTTTCGTAGAGGGATTTTCCTCTATTTCAGCTCCGTTGACTGAGTTGACTCAGAAAAAGGTTAAGTTTCAGTGGTTAGATGCATGTGAGCAAAGCTTTGAAGAGTTGAAGAAGAGGTTGACTTCTGCTCCAGTTATGACGCTGCCAGAGGGAACCGAAGGGTTCGTGGTTTATTGTGATGTTTCGGGAATTGGTCTCGGATGTGTCTTAATGAAACATGGTAAGGTTGTAGCTTATGCATCTCGTCAGTTTAAGACTTATGAAAATAATTATTCGACTCATGATCTAGAATTGGTAGCCGTGGTTTTTGCACTTAAGATATGGTGTCATTATTTGTATGGAGTGCAGGTTGATATTTTCACCGATCATAAAAGCATGCAGTATATCTTCAAGCAAAAGGAGTTGAATCTTCGACAGAGAAGATGTCTCGAATTGCTTAAGGACTTTGATGTGGATATTTTCTATCATCCTGGGAAAGCGAATGTGGTAGCCAATGCTCTTAGTCGGCGTTCCATGGGAAGTTTAGCTCACGTTGAGGCATATAAAAGAACTATGACCAAGGAAGTTCACCGTTTAGCTAATCTAGGAGTTCGACTCTTGGACTTCGAGGATGGTGGTGTTGTTGTTCATAATAGAGCTCAGTCCTACTTAGTGGTAAAAGTTAAATAAAAGCAGTTTAGTGATCCCTACTTGTTACAACTGAAAGGGGGGATTCACACGCATAAGACAATGGCTTTTGAACAATGGGGAGATGATGATACCTTGAGGTACCGAGGCAGATTATGTGTTCCAGATGTAGATAAGCTTAGAGAGAGATTTATGTCAGAAGCTCACAATTCCAAGTATTCCATTCATCCAAGTTTCACTAAGATGTATCATGATCTTAAGGAGATTTATTGGTGGAATGATATGAATAAGAATGGTGTGTGTCCTAGATTTTAAAGGTAATTGGGATGACCATTTGCCCCTCATTGAGTTTTCTTATAATAACAATTATCATGGTAGTATCAAGATGGCACCGTTTGAAGCTTTGTATGGGCGAAGACGTAGACCACCTATTGGTTGGTTTGAAGTTTTGTGAAACAGAGTTGTTGGGACCAGAATTGGTCTATCAGGCTATACAGAAAGTCAAGTTGATTCAGAAGCGCTTGAAAACGGCTCAGAGTCACTAGAAGTCCTATATAGATATGAGGCGAAGAGACTTAGAGTTTCAAGTTGTTGATTGGGTATTCCTTAAAGTCTCACGCATGCAGGGTGTTGTGAGATTTGGGAAGAAAGGGAAGCTTAGCCCCAGATATATTGGACCTTACAGAATCCTGCGAGGGGTTGGTCAAGTAGCTTATGAGCTTGAATTTCCACAAGAGTTGGCTGCTGTTCATGCAGTATTCCATGTGTCTATGTTAAGGAAGTGTGTGGGAGACCCGTCTTGGTTGTTACTGCTGATACTATAACGGTTAAGGATGGTTTGACTTATGAAGAGATCCCCGTAGCTATCCTTGATCGTCAGGTTCACAAGTTGAGAACTAAGGAAGTAGCCTCAGTAAAGGTCTTATGGAGAAGTAAGCGAGTCGAAGAGGCTACATGGGAAGCAGAGGAAGACATGAGATCCAGATATCCCCATTTTTTTGAAGAGCAAGCAGAGAACGCTCAAGGCAACCCTTCCATAATCCATGCCATGTCTCATGTTTCACGATCATGCCATGTATCCAGTGCCCATGTTGCATGTCTAGTATTTATTTTAACATGTAACAGTGTCATCTTAATTCAGTCTCCATGTTTCATGTCATGTTTCCTTCACGGTCATGTACTCAAGCCATGTCAAGTCCCAATATTGACCATGACCCATCATTCGAGGACGAATGATCCAACAGGGGAGATATAAGTAAAAAAACTAGACTCAGTTCTACGGGTGGCATTCGACGGCCAAAGGGATGGACCGTCGATTGATCGACGGCCCATCAAAATACACCGTCCCTAGGAACCTCATTTTGAAAACTCTCTGGACTTTCTCAGACTACTAACAGTACGGTCGAATCGACAGACCGTCGACATGTTGACGGACCATCAATGATACACTGTCCTTTCCACTGTACTTTTGCTTCACAAGATGCACTTCTCTGATTCCCTCTCATTTGCACAACGACAATACAATCGACGGACCATCGACATGTTGACGGTCCATACTTACCCAGGCTCAGACCGTCGAACAACAAATAGTATAAATATTAGACTTGATTCTAAAAATCAGTTTACATAATTCCCAAGTCCTAGAACGAAGGTTTTCTCCTCCCAACCATCTCCTACATCAAGATAAGTCCTTTCCACATATTTTCAGGTGGTTCTATCATAGTATAATCAATTCCTAAGCGAGTTCCACTATTCTTAACCTAGGGTTTTCAAGAAAACCCATCGCAAGGATTCACGATTAAAGCTTTTGGGACTCTTTTCAAGGTCAGACCATTAGTTACAAGTTTTGGAGCATTAACATGTATGTAGGGTTTCTATCTATGTGTGGGAACAACATTTTTCTTCCACACGCCATGTTCTTCCATGATTATACGAAATTTCACCAAAACTAGGGTTCTAGACATGTTTGTGATAACCTTAAGCTCATGTACCATGATATACGATGTTTGTATTGATAATTTGTTATTGTATTATTGATATTCCATTTTGGTTATTGAGAATCTGTCCGTAATCCATGAAAACTCATACTTTTCATTCCATGGGTTCTTAATGGCAAGATATGAACTATTATGCTTATTTCATGAAAATCCTACATGTCTCCATGTTTTCATACAAGTTATATTATCTATTATCTTCATGTTGTAATACAAGCAAGAATCATTTTTACAAGCAAGTTATATAATTCATGGGTTACTAAGCCAACCATATCCATGTTCATGTTTTGGGAGTTGCACAGATTACCGAGAAGGCTCAAATAGCCTGAAACTACATATGCCAGCGTAGGATAAGGATCGCTCCGCCCAGTTAGGACGATACCTTCATGTTTACCCATTGTGGTTATTAGATCCATTCATGTCATGTTCATGTCTTATACCCCGACAAGGTATAAGATAGCTTAGCTGATCGGGCAGAGATCAGATGCCACGTTCTTACGTGATGTTTACATGTCGGTTATACTAAGGCTTTCCCACTTAAAATGTTTTACTCATGCTACATATATTTATACATTTATGTTAGATGATATTCATGCTCATGTTCAGTTCACAGTTTCAGTTTCAGTTCTATTATTTCATGTGCCATTTTTATTTCATTCAGTTACTTTACATACCAGTACAATTTAAGTGTACTGACATCCCCTTTATTTGCCTGGGGGCCTGCATTTCATGATGCAGATTTACAGGATGACGGATCAGCACGTATCGGCTTTTGGTGAGACCCATTCTATTTGGGGTTTTAGCTTTACTTATGCTTTTTTCAGTCATGCAGTTAAGGTATGCCGGGGGCCTTGTCCAGGTAAACAGTTTAGTAGTCAGGTTCATGTCAGAGGTTTCATAGACTAGTCAGTTATGTTATATCAAATATTCAGAGTCGGCTCGCCATTTTGGCTCCTTATTATTATGTTTATTCAAACTATTCCGCAATATGATATTATGATATTTTCACACTTATGATTTATGGTCCCACGCTTTACTTAAATTATGCATGTTCATAGTTTATTTCGCATCAGTTCATGCCCATGTTGAGTCAGCAAGCTATGTGATTTGCTCGGTTACATACAATCAGGCATCGAGTGTCGTGTTATGCCCAAGCCATGGTTCGGGGCGTGACACTCAGTACCATTGTCAGTTCTACATATTTTTACAATTTTGTTAAATTGTGTTTTCACATAGGTTATAAAATACTGCATTGTGACATATACATTAGACTTCAACCTTAGTAAGTAAATCTAAGTCATTCTAGAGTAGTCATCAACTATAGTAATAAAGTACTTTGTCCATTAATAGTGGGAGTCTTTATATGGACCCCAAGCATCCATATGCACAATATCAAAATTACTAGAACTTTTAATGCTACTTGTAGGAAATGGTAATCTGACTTGTTTAGCACGTGGACATACAACACATTTTTTAACTACATTCGATATAGTAGCTACTCTATTAGGCAATAATTTGTTCAGAACATAAGGTGATACATGTCTATCTTTGATGCCATAAACTGATGTCAGTTGAACTAGTTAAGTCTGTTGCTTGAGCACTGATTTTAGCAGCCAAGTTTACTTCATTTGGTTGAATTCCAGCGTTTTGATTTGATTGATTTACTAATATGTAGAGGCTATCCTCTTCTTTATCAATCTCTCATTTGATTCACAACATTTTGCTCGTCTCTGATATAAGTCTGTCACATTGGCTATGATATACTCTCCTTGTTCGTTATTGCCATTAGACTGATTGTGAGCATTAGTTTGAGAACCTTCAGCCCGTATAACATAAGCTGCAGAACCTTGATGATTATATCCAGCAGAGGAACCTTGGTGAAATCCTTGATATCCAGGCCCTTGAAATTTTGACCATTACCATGATAATTGCCACCTCCTGGTCCTCTTTTTCTTTTCTTGAAACTTGGTGAATACCCTACTACTTTGTAGCAGGTTCTTTCATGTGTCCCTTTAACTTGCAGACCTCACATTTTAGATTATAGTCCTTCTTGTATTTCTGATAACTAGTACTAGCACCATTTCTTGAGTATAAGGCTGTAGGATCATAATTATTCATAGGTGTTGATCCTAACAAACCAGTTGAAGTGGATGCACTGGTCTTTTGCCCTTCATCATTCACAATCACGGTATAGGCCTGATTTACAGATGGAAGTGGTGACTGTAGCGGGTCGATATATTTTTTCCAATTCGGATTTGCACTTGCCTCATTTAAAAAGGAAAGTGTCCGGGGGAAGTACGGTTGTCAATCGTACCGGGAAAAAGGAAAAATATACCTCTACGTGATGGTGCTCTAAATGAATATTGTTTAGAGTCGACACCTAATTTTTAGGAAATTCGGAAAACCAATTCGAAATGGGTTTATTCAAAACGGCTAAATTTTAAATGAAACCTAATCTAACCAAAGTATGAGTAAGGGTTCTGGTGATCCCCCGGGGAAGGTCTTAGGAACCCCGGTATTAAAGATCTGTAAAATACGGTTAACCTACGGATTCTAAAAGTATGCCTTTGTAAATATGAATTGTTTTGTAGTGAAAAATTATTTTGGCTTATACTTCCGCAACAAAGAGTTTAATCATGCATACAAATATATCTCATTTCAAGAAACGAAAGTGGTAAAATTTTACTCAAAATTGGGTGTTTGAGTTTCGGACTAAAACACTTAGGCTAATACCCGAAGGCTCTTAATCCAAATAGGACCCTACGTAAGTCCACCCAAAATAGTTTTTGAAAAAATATTTTTGAAGTATAGAAAGTAGTTTTTAGGAAAATAGTTTTAGGCATACTATTATAGTCCATATATTAGTCGTATTCTACATATATAGTCCATTTTTATTCTATTTTTTTCAAGTTTTAGTCAATGTTTTTTTTTGTCTAAGTCTAAATAGTTATAATGAGTCCCCACAAGTTCTGAATATCGGTCCAAATCAGTCCCTATGTCACAAGTCCACAGGTTCATAAATGTTCAAATCAGTCCCGTAATTTATGAAATTGATCGTTTTTCATCCAAGTTAAATTAAATCCTCCCGTTTAAAGTCACAAGTTATTTTAAAGTTTCCAAAATCGATTTTGTACAGTTTAAAAATCAAGTTTAGGAGACTTTAAATGTGGGATAACCTTAAGGGTTCCAATTTATAAATAAATACACAAATAAGAATTTAAAGGCATAAGTAATAAAGAGATGGGAAATTGGGCCAACCAAGCCCAACGGGGTATCTTCAAAGTCCAAATTTGCGTATGCTCCACGTTATGCTCCAAGAGAAAGGTTGACTCGATCTAGATACGTTAGTGGGCTCCGTTGGGGCCCACCAATAGGTTTTGGGTGTACAAGAAAACAAGGGTATATATGACATTAGAATACATCCACAAGTAAACTAAGTATGATGAATTAAACTAGACATGATTATTACATAGCTAAAAATTTAGTTACATAATATTTGGGCCTAGCCCAGTATGAATATAACTCGAAACTGTTATCAATATTGCCAAAGGAAGCCCAATAAAGACTAGGGAGCTATTAGAATCGAAAACACAAAAGCGGTTGTCCCAAAAGAGCCAAATCATCAAAGGCCCAGAACTCGAGGCCCAAGGCTAGAACCTCAAAATTTCTCTAAGTATGGAAGCCACTGTATGCGCTGAATATACACAATATATAACTACTATATCACTCAATTTTCTTCTCAAATTTTCTAAGTGTCAAAACTATGATATACACAATATACTGTTGATGTACTACTAATATACTCATAAAAATAGAGAGCAAAACCCTCTAAGGGGGCATACCCTCTATATACCTTGATATACCCTATATACTCGGCATATATATTCCTCAAATACCCACTCAGATCACCCAGGTATCTTCAAATTTACCCCCATAATTCCAATAATTCTAAAATTAAGCATTTAGCTACTAATTAAGGCTAAGCTACTCAATTAGGAGTTCTTAGCAATACACAATTTCAGGGTCAGTCACCAGCAAGTTAAAATAAGACTGTCACAGAGTAATGTCAAAGTCCCAAAGTCACTTTTCTAGGCTAGATTTGATTTTAACAAGTGGTGGGAACCATTTCAGTCTCATTTGTTTCCAAATTAGCACTCAACAGGTTCAAAAAGCTATTTTTGCCAATTGACAGATTGCAACACCTCACAAAAAGAGTCTCAAATAAGGGTTCAACCATAAGTTAATTTCCTGGAAATGCACAGAGGACTCAAGGATTAGTGATAGAATTCTCACTCAGTTACAGAAATAACCAAACACCCTTCTAGATGACCAAATTGTATAGAACATTAGTAAAGGTCTTAAGTGGTGTTTCAGCCTCAAACTTACTTCTAAGGCTGCTCATATGGGCTTAAGGTACAAGTAGAGGTCACACACACAGTGATAACAAAACTCTAGATAGGAGCATTCAAACAATTCAAGTAATTCCAACAGGGACCAAAATAGGTGCAAAGTATTAATCTCAAGTGCAAGTTTAGGTCTTAAATGGCATGAAGGAAATAGGATCATGTGAACAGAACCATCAAACAAATAGGAAAGGAAAGGGGCATAAGGGGGTATAAACCACTCATGATTACTACTTCATTTTACCTCTTCTTAACTCATCAAATACTCTAAGTTAAACAAAATTCACAGAAGGTTTTCAGCAAAATTATTGCACATTTAGACTCAGTAAATGAATCATAAGATCATCAAACAAGCAAAGAGGGAAAAGTCAAGATAAGGACTAAGCAAATACAATATTCAACTCTTCAGAATGTTCATAGTTCCTTCCTTTAAATTCTCATGACCAACATGACATTAATCAAAGAAACAAGCTCACAGTACCCACACCCCTATTATCAATAATAGATGAACCTCAAATTTCAATTGTCAAACAAGAACAACCTAGGGGTTACAAGTAAACCAACTCTACTCCCAAAATTTTAAAGGGCAGTTTCACACAAAACACAAGTCTAGGAGCCTGTTTGGATGGGCTTAAAAAAAGCAGCTTATAAGCTGGAAACAGCTTATAAGCTGCTTTAGATAAGTTAAGTCAAACAAACCCAATTAATTTTTTGGGCTTATTTTAAGCACAAAATGGCTTTAAGCTGGCCAGCCAAACACTCAAAAAAGCTGAAAACAGCTTATAGGCAACTTATAAGCCAATCCAAACGGGCTCTAGCATGATTTATATTTTTATCTTTCCAAATCAGTTTTAAACACTAGAGTTAAGCAATAACACACAACAATCAAACAAGCATGATATTGGATCCTCAAGTTAGAGTAGTTCAACAAACAAAGGGAACAAAATCCTCCCAGGGTTCCTTTAACTTCTTTTAAGGCTAAGTGTCATGCCAAATGGTTCTAATTACCAAAAGCAGGTCTCAAAGCTAAGTTTCATACCTTAAAAGAGATTCATATAGGTAAAAGGTCAAGCAATTTAATCAAATAGACCAAATGAATCACACAGTTCACACAAAGGACTTCAAGCACTTGTTTGTCCAATTTTAGAAATTAAAAGCTAATATGACAAATGATTAACCACTGTACAGAGGTGAAATTCATGAATTAGAGTGATGCCTGGCTCATTTTAAGCTTCTAGTTACTCAGCAAAGAGTCACAGAGGCAATTTTTGATATAAGGATCAATTTTTATTCTAGCTTTAGCCAACCTCAAGATTTTACAACAAATGAATGCAAGTTAGTATTTATAAACCATCACAATTAACCAGCTTAAGCCAAGACAAGCTTCATCTTTCAAAAATTTCAATCTGAAGACTCAATTACTAAATGGGAGGTGTTATTATCAGATTCAGTTCCTGCAAAAGTACTGAGAATTTTGTAACTGATGCACTAGTTACAGGTTTTATTTGGTCGCATTACACAGAGAGGTGTTTCAGATGAAACCAATCACAATTAATCTAAACAGTATCTTAAGAGGTTAAAAGGGTGCATGGCACTATCTTAGGTGTAATATAAGTCAATATGTTCACATAGTAAGTCATAAACAAAAGGAAGATTCAAAATAGAGATCATGGCAGTCTAAGGAAAATCCAAAAATAAACTAAAAGAGGGTACATGATACTACCCTGAGTCACTGATGATATATTGCTGATTAACATGGTTCGAACAATAAACAGGGACAAGAGGGGAGGTATATAATTCACAAACTTGTTTTAAAACAAAGAGGGGAGACAAGCAATTCTAACAGGGGAGCATACATAACCTTAAACTACCCTTAAACTACCCTTAAACTTAGTTTTTAAACTGCTCATACACTTAAACTCCCAAATGTTGTTGACTCTCAAAACTGTGATCAAAAGACTTGATTTTTAAAGAATATAGATCATGAAGAAGCAAGTTCAGATGACTTTGGACACAAGATAAGTAGAAGAACAAAAGCATATTTACTACAGATTCACAAGTGGCAACTATCAGTCCCAACAAACTAACTTGGATCTGTTTTCAATTTTTTGACTTCTAAAGATTTTAATCTCCTAACTTAACTTGACAAAACACATGTTGTAGACTAAATATCATTTTCAGCCTATTTTGACATCAAACTCTCAAAATTTTCAAACATAATCAAATGTAGAGCTATACAAAGCCTCAGAACCTCAAATTTACACACAAATTCTTATTTTTTGAAAGAAAGAAGAAATTCTTATTAATCCAGTTTGGCATACTAATTTGAGTGAATTTGAACTGCCAAGTACATTCTAGAACATTCAATATTTGATCAAATAATGAAAGAGGATCAACTATTTTTCCAAAATTCAAGGTTGAAATGAACTTGGAAAAAACATATTTTGAAACTTAGAGACATGTTAACTCAACAAACAAACACCTTCTATCCATAATCTTCACAATAAATCCCTCAACTATCTAGTGATTTTAAAATAGATAAAACAGGATCACAGTGCATAGAATTGCCATAAGGCGGTAGCAAATTCAACAAGGACTAACTGTATCTTGCCAAAACTAACAAAATGACTAATCTATACTTAATCTTGTCAATATCAATGAGGCAATTCCAAAAGTTCTATCATAAATAAATCTTTTCCTCATTTTAACAAGATCTAGGAATACTTAACATTATCTAAATTAGGTTCTAGAATCATGTTACAGTTTCAAATAGCATGAAATCCATATCATGTCTACTAAATCATTCAGAGCAAGATTGGATTAGCACATGATTATCTTCAACTAATACAAGCATCATATAAACTTAAATTCAAAACTGGACTGAAATAAAGGATGGAATGATGTATCACCTTTTTGAAGGGCAACCTAAGGATCAAAAGGACGGGTTGAATCACAAACTTCAAATACCAACACCCAAAAACCTTAAACAACCCCTTGTTCTTGAATTTTTCGAAGTAGTAATAGTAATTTTTTGCATAATATCAGTACAATAGTGTAATAATAGAGATTTTTAGGTGATGTAGTAGTAATATAACAGTAGGATAGGAAGACCAATGTGACAATCGAACCCTAGCTATTTTTTGAGAGAATTTTGGATAAAAAATCATACCTCTCAAAATGTCAACATCTTATTCTATTTATAGCATGATAGTCTCAACTCTAAGGACAAAAATGACCCAAAAATCCAATCAGATTTTCCCCTAATTCCACAACAAATTCGAATTTCAATAAAGGACAATGAAATTCTCAGCAAATTTGTACCTATTGTACCTTATGCAATAGAATTTTCACACAAATCACAATATACAACTAAGAATCCAACTAATTGTACCCGAAAAATATAAAAAAAATCAGAAACTACTAGGATAGTACGCCTAGTCATTAATAAAACAAAATTACCAACTCATAATGGTACAATAGTGCAAAACAAGATAAAATCCCCCAAATTCGTACCCAACTAACGAACCTATTTAGGAAGTTTCCCCTTAGGCTCCTTCATTGAGTGTTTATGGTGCACAAGATCGCAAAAGGCTCAAGGTCCTGCCCATGGCAACCATAACACAAAGAAACCTAAAGTAACAAACCTTAACACGATTCGATTTGGCATAAAAAATAAAATTTGATTGAAATTGAACCTAGGGATTACAAGAACTCATGATAAGGAACAAAACTCCTCAAAAAACTGGCCAAAAATGGCCGTGGATCGCCGTGGGTTGACCGCCAATGGCGGAACCCTAGAAAACGCTTGCAATCGCTAGAGAGAGGTGAGGAGGGGTGCGGGTAAAAATGAAAATGAATTGGGGGGTGGAAGTTTGTTTTTTACAAACTTTCATCCCTCATTTTTTATTTATTTCCGCCTCCCAAAGTTTTTAAGTAGTTTAAAAAATGACCCCAGCTTTTAAAAATACAAAATTTAAAAAACTTTGTACTCAACTTCAAATAAATACTCAATTTCGTAAAAAGTCTTACTCGCCTTAAACCTTTTCGTAAAATTATTTTTTGTGAAAACAAAATTCATAATACGTCATTTCAAAATACGAGCTTTAATATAAGCCTAATATTGACATAGTTCAGAGCAATATTTTAAAATGTAAAAAATGCGGTCAAAATGAGTTGTAATTCATACGTCGTCTTAATTAACAATTTTTTCGAGTTAGACGGAGCGGGATAAGTATTTTTTTTAATTATATTTATGAAAGTAAATAACTCGTAACTTTTCTGCAATATTCAATTTTTATAGAATAATAATTAAATGTCAATTTTTGCAATTTTGTCGGGATTTTTGAAATTTCAATTTTTTGAGGGTGCATCCTTGCTCCTTCTTTGACTCAGAAATTTTGAAAATTAAAATACGCGTCTTCTGAGGTGAAAATTGGGTGTCAACAATGACATAAACAAAATCTGACTTCTAGCTTGCATATATGAACCATTTAACCCCATAAGAAACTTGTATAACTTTTTTCTTTGTATGTATGCATCAAAATCCCTAGATCTATCACAGTTGCAACTAGGAGAAGGGACTAAAGACTCAAATTATCAACAGATTTTTAGTTTAGTTGAATACACAGAAACTGAACTTCTTCCTTGTGTTATTATAACAATTTCTTGATGCAAACTAAAGGTTCTTGAACTATTACTTCATCAAATCTTTCTTTCACTTCTTCCCATACAACCCATACATTTGAAGCATACTGATAGTCCCAAGTGCATTCGTGTTTTGATGTTTGTCAAACTGTTTCAGAACCAGATAGAGACCTGGTTTGTAATTTGCTCTCTGTGCACCTTGTATTGTCTGCAGAGATAGTTGTAAACCCGAGCCACTTGCTGTACACAAATACAACTGTGAGTTGGCCCATGCTTTAGGTCAAAGTGAATAAGTGGTCTCTATCTATCCCATTTCCTCATACTATAGATACAACATGATAGCAACATATTGAGTAGACTTGAAAACTCAATCTAAATCGTGCAAAGCTGTTGACACAAGCTCTAAAGATCTCTCAAGAACAAAGTCACCTACAAGTTGAAGAAGCTGATCCAGATACAAGACTTAGTCTATGTTCTTTAGGTTGTTGTAAATCTTTGTTCATTTGTGCTTAAATTGTAAACCTACTCTTCTGTGTTAAGAAGCCGTTTGTAGGTGGTTTGAAAAATCTCCAAGTGTACACTAGGCTAGAGTTAGTCTAGGTGTATTAGTGGTCCCTGGTTAGAGTTAGTCAAGTAGAGGTGCTTGCAATAGGAGTATTGCAAGGGTGGAGGGACTATGGGGTTAGTTCCTAGGTTGCATAAGCGGTATTATAAGGTTGAGGGATTATGGGAGTTAGTTTCTAGCTTACGATAGAGTTGTAACCTAAAGTTTCTCGTGTAGTGGAGTTGAAATCCTACTGGGGTAGGTCGTGATTTTTAATCCCTTGAGCAAGGAGTTTTTCACTGTAAAATCTTGTGTTGACTCTCTTACTACACTGCATAAGGGAACTGGTACATAACCAGGTCCCTCCATATACTATTTAGTGGACGCATAGCCTGCAACAATTGGTATCAGAGCGGGTTCTTTCTAAAAGGGTAACACCTAGAAAAGATCTTCATTATGGCCAGTTAACTAAACCAAATGAAGGGAGAGTGCATCACAAGTCCTCTAAGATTCAGTGCAGAACACTATGACTGGTGGAAGGCTTGAATGGAAGCTCTCATCACTGCTGAAGATCCAAAATTGTGGAGCATCATTTGTGATGGTCCTTGTGCTTTTGCTCATCAAAGCCACACTCTACGACAAGACCAAAGAGCTAAGAACATTCTTCTTCAAAGCCTTGGATCAAAAGAACAAAATCTAGTTTCTTCCTGTAAAACAGCAAAGGAAATCTGGGAAGCTCTTAAAAGCACATGTGTTGGAATAAACAGAATTAGCACAAAGCTTGGATCTCTTAAGATGAAGGATGGTGAGATCGCTTAAGATCTATAAAGAAGAAATAGTCTTGATAATAAGAGCAGAAGTGAGTCAAGCGATGATGACGTAGAAATCGCATATCTCACCCATAGATTTCAAAGAATCGTTCAAAAAAATGCTGATTCTTTGAAGAGAAGGAGTAACATCAAAGATCTCAAGGATAACTCCAATGAGACAGCTACAGGAGGTCAAACATCTATGAAAAGGGTTACAGAGAGAAGGGCAGATAAGAAACTGATGAAGCAGGCCCTAACTGCATGGAGAAATTCAATGAGGGAATCCGAAGATGAAGTTGACTCAAGTAATACACCCCAGGTTGGAGTCAATCATGAAGCCTCAACGAGTAACTTGAATCCCTGTCTCATAAAAGAACCCGGGACTATGATGACGCCAACAAAAAGGAGGCAGAGCCTCTTAAAGATCAGGCAGAACTGGAAGGTCACTTTCACAAAAGATTGATCTCAGTGGTAAAAGGATTGATAAGTGAGCTTCATGGAATAACTAAAGAAAAGAAGGAGTTAACTGAGAAACTTGACAGTGCCGAACAAGAGAGTTATGATATGGTCATCAGAATCATAGATCTACAAGAACAAGTGGAAGAAGTTACCAAGTAAAATTGTTTACTAAACAGCCAGATCAAAGAGCTGAGGAATGCGATCTACGGAAGGAAGGAGACATCAAAAGGAGATCAGGTGGGGCATAAAGGTAGACAAGAATGTGAACCCCAAAAGATCAGCAGTCTCAATCATCATCAAAATGAAGTTACTGCCAAACAAAGGTCAAGAGAGAAGGAACCTGATTCGCATCAGAAAAAGGAAGACATACCTGGTTTAGAAAGAGGAAGCTCCAGCTTTATTAGTCATCATCCTAAGGGACCCGATCTGATACGGGTTCCCAAGCGAAGCCAGTAGTTCAGTTTGGAGACCTGGGTGAGAAAAGGACAGTCAAAAGGTAGTATTTGAAGTGCTGTTTGTCACGACCCGATAGGGGCCATAACGGGTACCCGGAGCGGACTACCGAGCACCCCTCATTAAGCTAATCATCATACTCATCCTGAACATATATATAATCTCCAAAACAACTCGTATCTATATGCATAAGCCCTCATGGCTGCGAAAATGCTACACAAAAGTACAATGTGATCATCGTGAGACATCAACAACCCACACTTACGTATCTACGAGCCTCTACTAGAGTACTAGACATAAGGACGGGACAGGACCCAGTCGTGCCCAATATATATACACAAAAGAATATGATCATAAGTAGCACCTCCGAAATAATAGAGTGCTCCTGTGAATCTGCTGATAAGCTCCTACGGATCCGCACCGTCTCCTTATCTACCTGTGGGCATGAACACAGCGTCCAAAAAAGAAAGGACGTCAGTACGAACATTGTACTAAGTATGTAAGGCATGAATAGTAATAGCATAATAAGGAAACAATGAAACATGAGTTGAAGATATAACCTGCTTCACCTTTAAAGGAAAACACATGTATGCATATCATATATACCATCATCGTCGACCCGCGTCCGGGTGACCATTATATGCCGCCCACTAGTGGTGTCATGTCCGGCCCTCTAGGCACGGTGTAATAATAAGCAACCCGCATTAGCGATGATACGTCCAGCCATCTAGGCACGGTGAAATCGTATACAGCCCGCCTTCGCGGAGACATGTCCGGCCATTAGGCACGGTGGAATCGTATCATCATATACATCTCATAAAACATGCATAAGAACTTAAGACAACTATAACTCTATCGGGGTGACGTAAGGTCGAGAGCCCCTGATTCTATTATGGAGTAGTCATAATCATCATACCTCACCTTGAAGGAACTAGCATCATAAGGTGGGTCTAGCGATAACAAATAACATCAAAGAAACCATATAAAGATCATTTGCTTCGTGGAAATGTCATATCATAAGCTTTAGGGTCTTTAGGCTTAGACTCATCATCAATATTATCATATTCGTAACCTTGCATAAGCCTTAGAATCTTCATAAACTTTGACTCGTATTTTCCGGAATGTAAGAAGGTCATGGAGAATAGGGATAGTCATGTCATGAGGATCATGCCTTCGAAAAGAAGGGACTAGCATTACATACCTTTGTATCTCTTCAACTTTATCGTTTAATTGCGTGCCTCTCTAGCTTGCGATTCTACCTTCAAGGGAATTCGCACTAAGATTAGATAATAGAAGACATACTCAAGCTTCAAGTTAGAGCGACTAAGAGCTAACGAAAATTGTGCAATATCCCCCCTTGTATCACAACTTCTTCCATATAATGAACAACTCCCAAACATCGACAATAACACCCACAATATCACAATCAACATCAAGAGTCATGATTCATGTCAACTACTATTCATGAATACCATTATTTTCACATTAGAGCCAATGAAATTCTTATCCTCCACAAACCTTAATCGGCTTCCTTGTACATGAACCTCTTAGTCTTTTATTTTGATCTTGGTTTCTTGGTATAGATTTGTTGTAGAAAATAGAGGGAGGGTTTTAGAGGGTTCTAGAGAGATGGGATCTATTGTTTTTTGGGAGAAATAATGGAATAAAACGTGGGATCTTGTATTTATAACTAGGGCTGGAAAGTTCCAGATCCGCGGGTCGACGAGCAGGGTCGACGGTCCGTCGACATACCTCGTCGAACCGCCGCCTGAGATGTCTGATTGCTGAACCTCATCGACGGTGCTAGACGACGGCTCATCAACGTGTCGACGGTCGTCCCTTGGGCCGTCGACGCTGACTGGTTTTAGCAGTTTTGTGAACTGCTCCGATTCGATTCATTTCACTTCTAATTCCCTCGTAATGCCAAGAATGCATACTTATACTCCTGTACCCATACAAGGTAAAATATCTCATGTCTCAAAACTCTAGTGCGGATTACCGAACCGAAGGTAAACACCACTAATAAGCCAAAATCTCCTTGCAATAAAACGGGAAGTGTAACATTCTTCTACCCTTTAAAAACATTCGTCCTTGAATGTTAAGTTCTCAAGAATCCTACAGAAATTTCGCCAGAGTTTCCCCTGTAATATGACACTACTATCCTGCCACAACAGCCCGTAACAACATTGTCTCACAGGGCTACAACATAATAGCAAGAAATTAGGGTCACACACGACTAAAAGCATAAAAAGAATGCATACATACCTCATAATGTTGGTGTCTCATTTTGGATCTCTCCCGGGGGTTGAAATAAGTGTGGGTACTTGGACTTTACATTTTATTCCGCTTTCCAAGTCATTTCTTCTCGGTTATTGTTTTGCCACAAGACCTTCACTGAAGCTATTTCTTTGTTTCTAAGTCTCAGCACTATGCCTATCTTGTATGGCTATAGGCACCTCTATATAAGCCAACTTCTCTGTAACTTGAATATCATTAATTGGCGCGATTCTAGCTGGATCTCCAACACATTTGCGGAGCATTGACACATGAAAGACTGGGTGGACGGATTCAAGCTCTGTAGGTAAGTCTAGTTTATATGCCACTTGGCCTACCTTGCGGATAATCTTATAAGGTCCAATGTATCAAGGACTTAACTTCCCTTTCTTACCAAATCTCATCACGACTTTCATCGGTGATACCTTCAGGAATACCCAATCATCAATTTGGAATTCTAAGGCTCGCCGACGTTTGTCCGCATAGGATTTCTGGCGACTTTGGGCTGTCAATAGTCGGTCTCGGATAACCTTGACATTTTCCACTGCTTTTTGAATCAACTCAGGACCTATTAATTGTGTCTCCCCGACTTCAAACCACCCAATTGGGGATCTACAGTTTCTTCCATATAGAGCTTCATACGGGGCCATCTGAATACTGGAACGATAGCTGTTGTTGTATGCGAACTCAATGAGAAGTAAGTGGTCATCCCAACTACCACCAAAATCTAGCACACATACCCGTAACATATCTTCCAAGGTCTGAATAGTGTGTTCGGCTTGCCCATCAATTTGCGGGTGGAACGCTGTGCTAAGCCTTACTTGAGTACCCAAACCTTCTTGGAAAGACTTCCAAAATTTGGCTATAAATTGAGCTCCTCTATCTGTGAAAATAGATAACGGAACACCATGAAGTTTCACAATCTCCTTAAGATACAACCTTGCATAATCTTCTGCCGAATATGTGGTTCTGACTGGAAGAAAATGAGCTGATTTCGTGAGTCTGTCCACGATCACCCATATGGAATCATACTTGCTTCGAGAACAAGGTAACCTTACAATAAAATCCATGTTAATCGCTTCCCATTTCCAAGTTGGAATCTCCATTGCTTGCAAAAACCCTCCTGACTTTTGATGTTCGATTTTCACTTGTTGGCAGTTCGGACACTGCGCTACAAATTCTGCTCTGTCCTTCTTCATTCCATCCCGCCAATACATTAGCTTAAGATCGTGATACATCTTTGTTTCTCCTGGATGAATAGAATACCGAGAGTAATGAGCTTCTTCTAAAATTCGACGACGTAGTCCCGCAGCATTTGGGACACATAGCCTGTCTCGGTAACTAAGAACTCCATCTATGGAAACCTCGAATGGTGACTTCTCTTTCTCGTGAAATGTATCTCTATAGTGACTCAACTGGGGGTCTTCGTATTGGCAATCCCTCACCTCCATATCTAAACACGAAATAGTTGGGTTGTGGATACCAATTCTTGCATCGCCTGAATCAACTAGACGAACTCTGAGGCTGGCTAGCTGGTGAAGCTCATAGGTTAATTCTTTCTTTTTTGGAGGAGCCTCACATAGACTTCCTATGCATTTGCGGCTAAGTGCATCAGCCACTACATTCGCCTTTCTGGGGTGGTATAAAATACTCACATCATAATCTTTCAATAATTCCAACCACCGTCTCTGCCGAAGATTCAACTCCTTCTGTTTGAAGATATATTGGAGACTCTTGTGATATGTAGAAATATCAACATGCACTCCGTACAAGTAGTGCCTCCACATTTTTAGCGCATGAATAACCGCTGCCAATTCAAGATCATGGGTCGGGTAATTCTTCTCATGTTTTCGCAGTTGCCTAGAAGCATAAGCTATGACCTTTCTGTTGACACCCAATTTTGTCCCTCCTTATCTAATTTTATTCACTCGGGTTCTAAATTTATTGACAAGCTAAATACTTTATTTTCACTATTTTATTTTTTATTGCTACTACTACCAATATCGCTACTTTTATTTTTTAACATTACGAACATTACTTTATCACAAATTTTAAATGTTCGTCATCGTTTCATTTTCGGGTTCGGACTCGTTAAATTAATTACCAGACAACACTTTGTTAAATTCTTATTTTTCCTACATATTAATTATTAATTATCTCCACATAGTATATATTGTACTAGTTATTAAATTAGAAAATAGAGGAGGAAGGATCAACAATTTCAGCCAAATAAATGGCCCAAATAATCAGCCCACACGTTTTAATCCAACTAGTCCATGTCTTCAACGGACTAGCCCACATTATTCCCCTACCCAAAACAGTTCAGCCCACATGTTAATTTCGGATCAGCCCACTATTTTATACCCGACCCGGTCCAATCTTTACCCCCTAAAACCAAAACCTAATCTTTTTCTTTTCTTTCTCCTCTTCAGCCGCCTCTTCTTTCTCCTCTCTTCTCTCTCTCACGTTCTCCCCACTTCGTTCTGCCATCTTCACCATCACTGCTCCTCACGTTCTCTTGTCCCCCCCACGCTCCTGTCGCCTTTGTTCCCCACGCCTGCTCCTCTGTCTCCCCATCCCTCTCTGTCCCCGCTTGTCTCTCTCCCACGCTCCTCTCTTTACTTTAATACAATTAAAACCCTATAAATGTGGGTCGAAGTTAAATGGTTGGGGGAGATGGTCGGGGAAAGAGGGGATTTTCGACGAAGAGAAACCCGATCAACTGAGACAAAACAAGGACTCAGCATTTTGTTGGAAAGAACCGAGGGCATTCAACATTTTGGGGGAATTCCATTACTTTAGAGTTCGAATCTGCTTCACTTTAAGTTTGTTTCGAGCCAATTTTATTTACGTTTTAGGATTACTAAAAAATCAAACCAAACTTCCCTTTAAAAAGAGTAATCGGTTCTATCAAAATTTTCGATTCGAAAGATTTTTTTCGAGTTCGAGTTCATCGCGTTCGAGTGTAGATTCGGGACTTGACGTCCCCACTTCACTGCACCCAACAAAGGTAAATTTCCCTCCTTTAGTTATTTTATTTGGTTTCTGTTTGGTTATGTTGTTGTTTTGTTTACATTTCAGTTAAGCTTGTAGAAGTAGGATGTTTTCCTGTTGTTACTATCAGTAGATTAGCACGTCTGTTTGTGATGTATTTATCAATTAGCAAAGTATGCGATAAAATGTTAGTTTATCTGATGCGTTGGTCAAATGATCATGTTTAGCTTAAATGTTGTTGTCAAAAATCAAGTAGGATAGCTAAGAATCTTGTCGATGGCGTTGTTATAAGGAAATCACATCATCGATAATGCGTAATATAAATATTCCGCTGAATCTGTTTGAGTATAATGGTAACCGCTTCTTATTCATCATGATGATTAAAATTGTTACAGAGATATAAATATCGAAATTTTGTCGCTTATCTTAATGCGCTATGGGAATGGAAGAACATGTGCTGTTTTAATATTTAAACTGGAAACTTTCTTAAGGTATGAATTCAGTTCTATTTAAGAAAGAATATCAGAAAAAATGGCTTTAATTTTGACCTTGCGTGATCACATTTTCGAATCTTTCAAACCTGTGTCGATGTCCAGCTTTAGTTTTCATTAGCCATTAGTCAGCCGAGAATCATCTTGCATTAAAGCTGGATAGTCTTTCCTGTTGAAACTTATGGATAAATGTTATAGCTAATGGACCCAAGCTTGCGTTCTTCCCTGTTTGAGGAAAGTAAAAGTTCAATGAACTAGCAGGGTGTTGCTTTCTAAAAAGAGAGGGATTGGTCTGAACTTGCTCGTTCATAAATATGTTAACTTGCACTCAACCTGCCTCCATTTAGCTTAAGCATAAAATTGCTAGGAAGGTGTTTGATATTGATAAACAGGTCTTAATTCTCAAAAGAATATCCCCTGTACCTGCACATATTTCTCCTTCAAAATGCTTGCATAAGCTTTGGTCTGGTTGCTATTGTTGTGATCAGTTGAACCCGAAGGTTCTGGCAGTATCTTGACTACCACTTCAGCATGATAACTTGTGCCCTTTAAAGGGTTAAATTAGTCTACTATGAACTGTGGTTATTTGTTGTTTGCTACGGATGTTATCTTGATAAAACAAGTGCTACACTTTGAGGGATTAACTATCTGCATTGTCGCCCTTCTCTTTGCTGTTGCCTTTAGTAATTTGGTTGACTTTCAATGCATTTTTTTGCTATTTTCTCAGAATCACAGTTTAGTTTTCTTAGACAATTTGACCAGTCTTATTTCTGTTTAGATTCTTCACTGATGTTTACGTTAATTTCAATACTTAGCTGGTTGGTTGTTTGAGTTAGAACAGGTTAAGGCGTCAAAATTGCTTATTAGCTAAATAAAACTGTTTGTTCGTGCCCTGTTTGCATATCTTTGTTTTTTTTGCCTACTGTTCGCATTCAGCTTTCCTTGTCCATCGTAGTGGTTCAATTGTTTGCATACATTTCCCTTGTCTATTTTCCTATCTATTTCTCATTCGATCCTATCCCGTAATTCTGGCACCTCCCACGTCTGTTCTAACAGGCCGTGTTCAGTATTTAGAATTTGCTTGTTTCTTCAGATTGTCGACGTTATAGTGAATGTAATATTTTGTTGAATTTGCTCGGCATAAGTTTCTTTAACTTTTTTCTTTATCCTTCATAATTACTTTAATTGGGTTTTCTTTCTAATCCTTTTTTATTCTTTTTCTTTGCATGAACTGGGAATTTCGAATCCCAAACATCCCCGAGTTGCTTCGACGACCTAGTTGCCACGTTTATGAAACAATATTGCTTGTTGTTGCTGCTCCCCCATGACAAACTGCCGCATCTCTTAGGCAAACAGCTGACATGCTTGCCATAAGCTGCTGATTATGCCTCTGTTTATTTTTCCTTTCCTTGTCCGAATTGCATGGGTTACGTAGAGAGCCTTGGACCTTGGTTAAATGTTCATAATTTATTTCGTTGTGTAGTTTAGTTGTCCCTATTTGCTTGCGTAGTGTTTGGGTGAACAATAAGAGTAGCAATCAGTTTACTTAGCCATAATAAGTTTCGTCTATAACTAGTAATTAACGAATGATTCTTTATCATAGATGGTAGTATACGACAGTAACTAGAACATTGAAATCATATTAAACAATTGGAAGTTGCATGAGTTACGATACATTTTTAAACCAGATGAGTTTTCAAAATTGTCAGACAAGCTTAACATTCGGGTCTCATTAGGGTCCAAAGTTTTCGAATCTAATAGAATATTACCAAACTTTCCTAAATCTTCAAACCAAAATCCTACTTTCAAAATCATATCGGATTTTTTGCTAAAATATCATGCTAACCCATTTACACTCCATACCATATCTATAAACGGATTTTCAACATACTTTCTTTTCATAAAATGTTCACATTTTACCTTTAGGCTAATTAAATTTGAGCCCGGTCGGTCAACCATTGTTAATGGGTCTTAAAGGATGCCTAATACCTTCCCTTTAGACTAATTGAACCCTTACCTAGAACCTTATGTTTCGCAAACTTTTAAAACAGAGTTAACTTTAAAATAACTTTAATAAATTTAGGTGTCCTAATTCACCATAAATAATTAGGTGGCGACTCCTTAAAACAAATAAAACAAAAATAGGAATCACCAATATGTTGTACTTCTAATTTAACCCGGTTAAAATGGGGTATGACACCTTCCATGCTGCATCAACACACAACCTAACCCAACACCAGAGGCATCACAATACATAACATAACTATCCGGCCCTTCTGGAAGTGTCAGGACCGGGGCTGAGGTCAATCTGTCTTTCAATTCTTGGAAATTATGCTCACAGGCATCAGTCCATTGAAATTTTGCTGATTTCTGAGTTAGCTTTGTCAGTGGTGCTGAAATAGAGGAAATCCCTTCCACAAATCTTCTATAGTAACCTGCCAATCCTAAAAAGATGCGAACTTCCGTAGGTGTCGTAGGCCTTGGCCAAGTCTTTACAGCCTCGTTTTTCTGAGTATCAACTCGAATGCCTTCAGCTGAAATAACATGGCCTAGAAAAGTCACAGAATTCAGCCAAAACTCCTGTTTTGAAAACTTAGCATACAATTCACGAGTCCGAAGAATCCCAAGGACAATACGTAAATGGTCGGCATGCTCTGTCTCTGTCCGAGAGTATATTAGAATATCATCAATGAACACGATCACAAACAGATCTAAGAGAGGTCTAAATACATTATTCATTAAATTCATAAACACCGCCGGAGCATTTGTCAACCCAAATGGCATCACCTGAAATTCATAATGACCATATCTCGTCCTGAAAGCTATTTTAGGAATATCTTCTTCTCTAACTCTCACTTGATGATAACCTAACCTCCGATCTATTTTGGAAAAACACTTGGCGCCCTGTAGCTGGTCAACCAAATCATCAATTCTTGGCAGCGGATATTTATTCTTTATCGTCACCTTGTTCAACTGTCTATAGTCAATGCACATCCGCAGGGACCCATCTTTCTTCTTCACAAATAGGACGGATGCTCCCCACGGTGACGAACTGGGCCTAATGAACCCTTTCTCAAGCAAATCTTTCAGTTATGCCTTTAGCTCTTTCAATTCTACAGGAGCCATTCGGTAGGGTGGAATAGAGATTGGGTTAGTATTTGGTAACACATCAATAGCGAAATCAATTTCTCTTTTCGGAGGAAGACCTGGGAGTTCATCTGGAAATATATCCGGAAATTCATTCACTACTAGGACGGATTGAAAAGTTGGTGGCTTTGCTTTGGTGTCATGAACTCGGACTAAGTGATAAATGTAGCCTTTTGCTATCATCTTCCTTACCTTAAGGTAGGAAATAAACCTACCTCTAGGAGACGCTGTATTACCTTTCCATTCAAGCACGGGCCCTCCCGGAAATTGGTATCGAATAACTTTCAATCGACAATCGACATTGGCATAACGTGAGGCCAACCAATCCATACCCATAATCACATCAAAATCTAGCATTTCCAGCTCGACTAGATCAACTTTAGTCTGACGATCACATACCACAATTATACAATTCTTGTACACCTGCCTAGCTATTACGGGATCACCAACCGGAGTAGATACCTCAAGAGGTTTAATCGGCTCGAATTTCACCCCAATACGACCAACAACATAAGGAGTAATATAAGACAACGTAGAATCCGGATCTACCAATGCATAAACGTCATGAGAAAATATGGACAATATACCTGTAACCACATCCGGGGAGGACTCAAGATCCTATCGTCCAGCTAGAGTATAGATACGGGGCTGGGTACCACCTGAACTGGGCGCTCCCCCTCTGCCTCTACCTCGGCCTACTGGAATCTGGGGAGTCTGTCCTATCGGGCGCACAAACGAAGAAGAACCAGCTGCTGACCCTCTGGGCTGAACCCCACTTCTACCGTACCTCGAGGGACAATCACGCATCAAGTGCCCAGTCTGCCCACAAACATAACAAACATCTGATCCTTGGTGACACGGGCCTAAATGTAACTTTCTACATTGACTACATCGTGGGACCGGTGGTCTCTTCTGGCTATAATCACCTTCAAACTGGGAACTTGAAGCTCTCGAGCTCTGACCCTGTCCTGAATGAACAGAGCGGTCAAATCTCCTGCATGCAAACCGGGGAAGTGCACTAGTCGCCGACTGGCCTGAGTATCTAGAATATGACTGCCTCGATCCCCGTCTATAGCCGCTACTGGCACCTATAGATCTAGCCTTCTTACTGTGCCCTCTATTAATATTATGCTCACCCCTCTGCGGCTATTGCTGTTCTTCTAATTTCTGGGCGTGAGCCTGAATACGGGAAGTATCTATCCCATCTTGTAATGAAGATGTCAAGCAATCTTTAAACAAATGTGGCCCTAATCCACACACAAATCTATGCACTCTTTCTCCCATATCAGCCACCATAGTCGGAGCATATCTAGCCAATGAATTAAAGTGAAGGCTATACTCGCGAGCACTCATATTCCCCTGCTTTAAATTTAGAAACCTGTCGGCTCGGGCCCTTCGAACCTCGGGTGGCAAATAATGACGAAGGAAAGCATCCACAAATTCTTGCCAAACCGGGGGAGGTGCATTTTCCTTTCTTGAAGATATCCAGTTATTATACCACAGGACCGCTACATCCCAGAGTCTATAAGATGCCAACTCCATAGATTCAACATTGGAGGCATGAATAATTTTCAATGTTCTCAACATCTCATCAGTAAAACCTTGCGGGTCTTCATCCGGCTTTGACCCGAAAAACTCTGGAGGGTTTAAACTCATAAAATCACGGGCTCGAGTGCTAGTCGCCCTGTCACCTAAACATGTACTCTGCTACTGTGCCTGAGCGGCAACTAACTGTGTTAATAACTGGATAACTTCGATCATTTATTGGCTCGAAGCAGACGGTAGAGGAACTGGAGGCATAGGAGCCGGAGCTGAAGCCCCCTCTTGTTCTTCTATAATAGGCGCAGTGGGAGAGGTATTAGATGGAGCCTCATTATGAGATTCGCCTTCTTCTATATTTGTTGGCGGCTCCCTTTCTACCCGCATTTCTGTAATTGCCTTGCCCTTCGGGGCGGCTATGACCTTTCTCTTTGGCGGCATCACTGAAATCATAACGCACAGTTAGGGAGGAGAAAATCTTATAACATGGCTCTATGGAACGATCAACGAGAAGAAGAATGGTCATTTTTCCTAAATGCCCCGCAGCCTCCTATTTATAAGTGTGGCGTGCTTCACACCCATAAAGAAGACTCTACTGGACATGGCTCGTAGACACACCCTAGAAAGGAACTGCTTTGATACCACTTTTGTCACGACCCGACTAGGGACCATGATGGGTACCCGGAGATGACTACCGAGCACCCCTCATTAGGCTAATCATCATACTCATCCTGAACATATATATAATCTCCAAAACAACCCGTATCTATATGCATAAGCCCTTACGGCTACGAAAATGCTATACAAAAGTATAATGTGATCATCGTGGAATATCAAAAACCCACACGTACGTATCTACGAGCCTCTACTAGAGTACTAGATATAAGGACGGGACAGGACCCCGTCGTGCCCAATATATATACACAAAAGAATATGATCATAAGTAGCACCTTCGGAATAATGGAGTTCTCCTGTGAATCTGCTGATAAGATCATACGGATCCGCACCGTCTCCTTATCTACCTGTGGGCATGAACACAGCGTCCAAAAAAGAAAGGACGTCAGTACGAACATTGTACTAAGTATGTAAGGCATGAATAGTAATAGCATAATAAGGAAACAATGAAACATGAGTTGAAGATATAACCTGCTTCACCTTTAAAGGAAAACACATGTATGCATATCATATATACCATCATCGTCGACCCGCGTCCGGGTGACCATTATATGCCGCCCACTAGTGGTGTCATGTCCGGCCCTCTAGGCACGGTGTAATAATAAGCAACCCGCATTAGCGATGATACGTCCAGCCATCTAGGCACGGTGAAATCGTATACAGCCCGCCTTCGCGGAGACATGTCCGGCCATTAGGCACGGTGGAATCGTATCATCACATACATCTCATAAAACATGCATAAGAACTTAAGACAACTATAACTCTATCGGGGTGACGTAAGGTCGAGAGCCCCTGATTCTATTATGGAGTAGTCATAATCATCATACCTCACCTTGAAGGAACTAGCATCATAAGGTGGGTCTAGCGATAACAAATAACATCAAAGAAACCATATAAAGATCATTTGCTTCGTGGAAATGTCATATCATAAGCTTTAGGGTCTTTAGGCTTAGACTCATCATCAATATTATCATATTCGTAACCTTGCATAAGCCTTAGAATCTTCATAAACTTTGACTCGTATTTTCCGGAATGTAAGAAGGTCATGGAGAATAGGGATAGTCATGTCATGAGGATCATGCCTTAGAAAATAAAGGACTAGCCTTACATACCTTTGTATCTCTTCAACTCTATCGTTTCATTACATGCCTCTCTAGCTTGCGATTCTACCTTCAAGGGAATTCACACTAAGATTAGATAATAGAAGACATACTCAAGCTTCAAGCTAGAGCGACTAAGAGCTAACGAAAATTGAGCAATATCCCCCCTTGTATCACAACTCCTTCCATATAATGAACAACTCCCAAACATCGACAGTAACACCCACAATGTCACAATCAACAATCTTCACCAAACTATACATTATTCAATCCTCCAAATTCCATTCCAAATCACTTATAACCAAATTACCACACTATATCATATTCGTAAACACATAATGCTTCTACAACATTCTTAATATTATCTATAACAAGATTCTATTCTTAATACATCAAGAGTCATGATTCATGTCAACTACTATTCATGAATATAATTATTTTCACATTAGAGCTCCATATTCTAGTTTCTTCCATAATTCAAGTCTTTCAACTCCTCAATATTCTCAATAATATGAAATAAACATAAAAATCACCTTAAGCACTTGGGAATAAGCCTTGAGTCGCCCTATCCATTAGAATGAAATCCTTCACTTGCATGCCGAAGAAATTCTTACCCTCCACAAACCTTAATCAGCTTCCTAGTACATGAACCTCTTAGTCTTTACTTTTGATCTTGGTTTCTTGGTATAGATTTGTTGTAGAAAATAGAGGGAGGGTTTTAGAGGGTTCTAGAGAGATAGGATCTGTTTTTTTGGGAGAAATAATGGAATAAAATGTGGGATCTTATATTTATAACCAGGGCTGGAAAGTTCCAGATCCGCGGGTCGAAGAGCAGGGTCGATGGTCTGTCGACATGCCCTGTCGAACCGCCGCCTGAGATGTCTGATTGTAGAACCTCATCGACCGTGCCAGACGATGACTTGTCGATGTGTCGACGGTCGTCCCTTGGGCCATCGATGCTGACTGGTTTCAGTAGTTTTCTGAACTGCTCCGATTCGATTCGTTTCACTTCTAATTCCCTCGTAATGCCAAGAATTCATACTTATACTCCTGTACCCATACAAGGTAAAATATCTCATGTCTCAAAACTCTGGTGCGAATTATCGAACCGAAGGTACACACCACCAATAAGCCAAAATCTCATTGCAATAAAACGGGAGGTGTAACACTGTTGCTCAAAATCCTTTTAAAAAACTTGAAGTATGTCATCTCACTCAAGGAACTCTGAGGGGAGTGTGCGCTTTTAAAAAACACTCTCCTTTTATATTGAATCTGCCTGCTGCTGAAGAAAATGCTACAAGATTCAGAAAACTCAGGGTGAAGTTATTTCTTCATGGATGCTTAGTAGAGCAACCACAAAGGGACCTGGTCCCTATGACTCAAGTTAGTAGTCTTTCTAATTCTTATATGAGCTAAATTGCTAAATGCCATGTCATTGAAACTCTTCTCGCCCTCTTTTCAAAACTTAAGACCAAACGTTGCATTTTCTCCTGAACCGAATCGGTTTGCAAGAAAGCTTTGGTGATCCCTCATTTTCTCACAAAGTCTTGCCCTTATCCATCATGTCTGTCAAACAAATCTACCTCTCAAGCTGTCCCAGACATGAATAGTTCTTCCTTACTCCTTGAAAATGCATCCCCGTTGGAACCAAAGTCACCAACATCCTCCACACCATCTCTAGCTTTGAAAGACCAAAATTTGGTCCCTGCACACTTAGATTCCCTCATGACTGGTCCCTTTACAACTCAAAATCACCAAACTCATGAAAAATTTGTATGCCAATTGTTGACACCTAATTTTCACCTCATAAAACGTATGTTTTAATTTTCATATTTCCTGAGTCCAAGACGGGGTGAGGATGCCCATAAAAATTTTGAAAATTTAAAATTTAAAAAAATTCTGAGAAAATTGCAAAATTGACGTTTAATTATTATTCTGTGAAAATTGACAATTACAAGAAATTACGAGTTGTTTATTTTCATAAATATAAGTCAAAAAAATAAATAATACAAATACCGTTCCGTCTAACTTGGGAAAATTATTAATTAAGACGACATATGAATTACGGTTTACTTTTGACCGCATTTTTCACATTCTTGAATATCCTCCGGAACTATATCAGTATAAGACTCGTTTTGAAGCTAATATTTTAAATTTATGAGTATTAAATTTTAATTAGCCTAAATAATTATTTTATTTAGTTATACATGTATTTATAATACTTAGTTTCTATTTAATTCAAATTGGATAGAGAGGGAGTCTTTTGATATTTTAAATAAAAAAAAAGGGGGGGGGGGGGGGGGGTCTTATTTGATTTTTTCTTTTAACAAAGGGAGGGGGGAAGTTTAATGAAATAAAATTTACCCCCCCCCCCTCCCCCCAAGATTTTATTTTGCGTTGACCCGTTTCTCTTTCTTCGTCAAAGGCGATTTAGGGTTGGGGTTCCTTTTCTTTTGCCACCGCGACACGGTGGTTTCCGACCAAAATTGAAAGGGATTTATGTCTTTTCACTCGTTTATGGTGGTTCCAGGTTCAATTGCGTTAAATTTTTTATAAGTTGCACTAGTTATACCCTTTTTTTTATGGATGTTGCTCGGGTCGCCCATGCGTGTGGTTGCCATGAGCGGGAGCTCGAGTCCCTTGCCAGCTTGCATGCCACACACAACTATATGGGGACCTAGGGTAATTTCCATGAGGGTCCGCTAGTTTTAGGTACGAATTTGAGAGTTTTTATCCCCTTGGTACAATTATGAAGTTATATTTGTTGTTTGTTTGTCCTATATGTGACTAGGTGTACTATGCAGTTATTTGTTCCTAAATTTTAGGGATTTTGAATGAGAATGTGGTACAAATGCGTTGGAGTTTTGTTTGCTTGTGTGATGTGTACAAAATATGAATTGAGGATAGTACTAATTGTACAATTTTGCAAGATTCTTATCCTATTATGCCTAAAATTCGAAATGTTTCACGTTTTGGGGTGAAAATCTATTTTGGGAATATTCCTTCCCATTTTTTTTACCCCTAAGCTTGTGGGATTGCCTATAAATAGCCAGTTTCTATTTGTTTTTCGGGGTCCAGAACTTGATAACCTAAAAAAACACACCTATTAAGTCTATTATTCTATATAGCAATATACACCAATATACTACATATATACAACATAATATTAGTAGCTGATATACACATATATTATCCACAAATATGCTAGAAAGAATCAAGAAAGAAAAAACCCCCCAAAAAGGTAGTTTTTCAAAGATTAAGTGTTGGTGTTGAAGTGTTGATCCAACCCCTCCTCCTTGATCTTTAGATTGCCCCAACAAGAGGTAAAAATCCTTTTTCAAACTCTGTTTCATTTCCAGTTATGTTTATGTGTTGATCAAGCTTGTTTACTATCTAAAATGCTATAAATGTTTAGTCTAGATATCTATGTTGTTATTCTATTCTTATTTTGTTATTCAAAGCTATAAAACGAGTTAAAGTCTAAGACATGTCACATTAGGTAGATAGTATAACTTGTTAGTTAATAAAATGAGAAGGTTGGTTAAAGAGTAAGATTTTGAAATTCTGAGTTAGAAATGCACAGTCTTTGGTTCAAAGATGAGTTAAATAAGGTGGGTATAATGGAAATTCTAAGTTGCTAAATCTGTGTTAAGTTTATTGTAGTCATACTTTTCCGAAATAGTGATATGTAGTTACTATTTTGAGTAAAGGTGAAGTTACTTTCAAGGTCTGAAAAAATAATTTTGTTGGCTTACTTTAGATTCTAAACCTCATCTTGCCTCAACTTGGCTAAATATGATTTCTATTAGTTAATAAGTTACTTTAGAATAGCATGTTTGCTTGGCTTGTTAAAAACTATGCCAAATGAGTAAGTTCTTTAAAATGAGTTAGAAATTTGTTTGTTAAGCCTGGAATAAGGATTCTTGAAAACTGTAAATCTTGAGCTTGTTTTGATTTAAGGATTGAAGTTTATCACCTTTTTGCTGTCAAATACTAAAATATGATACACAATAAGGATAAGTGACCTATAACTTGATTTGTGAACTGTGCATTATCAATTTTTTTGTGAAAATGATTTCAAAAGATCTTAAAATATGTTTAGAGCCTGGTATGTAAACTTGGGACTTTGTAAACTGTCTAAGTGTTCACACTGTTTTATGAAATGCAAACTGAATGGCCTTGTTGAATTTCTATCTTGTATAAGTAGCTTAATAAGAATAAGAAATGGATTTAGTATATGTCTTGTAATTTTTTTTTTTTTTGAAATCTGGAAATTGTGTAAGCGAGGTTAGTTTGTGAAATTGGAACCTTTTCTGCTAAATGGAGTCCTATCAGTCTACATGGACTTATATTTGTGCTTATTTGAAGTCTTGAAAGTTAAAGGAATAGAATAGGCTGGAAATTCCTTTGCATTTAGATATTCAATCTGTTTTAAAATCATTTAGGTCATATAAGTTTGAAAAAATGAATCCAATTTTCAAAAGGAAAGTATAGAAGGTGGAAGTTAGTGTTATGATTGTTATGTAATCTCAAAACTGATAGATAATTATTCTCCTTTTCCCCTACGTGAAAGGTGTATTCTCTTTATAATTTATTTTCCCTCTAGGTGACTTACTTGGCCATTAACTTCAAAAGCAACTTGTATTTCCTGGAATTTGCATAACTAGATATCACTGAGTAGAACAAATGACTTTAAAATAAGAAAAACTTTATTGGATTGCAGTCTTGTCTCTCTTATAAATAATCTGAAATTGTGAACTTGTGTATCCTATCTTTGTGTAATTTGCTATGTGTTCATTTTCAGTACATCTTCTTGACCTTAGAATAAAGGCCATTCACCCTCTGAGTTCTTTTCTCTGAATTTTCTGTGAATTGATATAGTTTTATGGAAACTGATTGACTACGTGAATAAAAAATGAAAAACTTGCTTTTATACCATACTATGCTCATGGAAATGCTATGTGGGATTATTGTGATCCATTTAGGATAGAGCTTGCCTCTGAATATTGCTATCCACCTTAGTTAATAGTTTGATGCTTTTCTAGACTTGTCATTTGAAAGCTGAGACTGCTATTGGCCAAGTATGTCCTTTAAAGGCTAAAGGCTGTAATAAATGAACCTACTTTGATCTTAGAGTGTTAAACTGTGACTATGTGCTATACTTTAACTTGCAGTTTTCTTTTTTTTCCTGAATCTGAAATTCAAAACTGAATGAAACCTATTTCTGTGTCATGACTGTTTCTATATGATCCTTGTTAATTGTTGTCTTGCAATTTGGAATAACTATTGAACCTAAAATAATAAATCCTGTCCTGTTCGCTTTATTCACTAAGTTAGTTAAATGAATTGGTTGCTAAACTATCAAGAATGGGAATTGTGAACCTTTTTGTGAAACTGTAAGAACCTGAATTTGAGTGCTTAGACCGTCTATAGTCCATCCATATTTGGCCTTTGGCTGTGCTTGCTTGTGTAACTTGAGGTTGATAAGATGGTTCATTGTAGAAGATTGAAACTAGAGTGTCATTTGGTGTTTGTCCTGAGATTGGTTGATGGTTGCATAATTTGGACCTTCAAATGAGTCTTGAACTTGCTTAAAAAATTACTTGAATTAGCTTATATTCCCTGCTTGTTCTTAATCACAAATCATAAAAACATGCATTAGCTTGAACCTGTCAAAGCTTTTACTTGTATTCCTTGTTTGAATTGGGTCATAATCATGTAAACCTTTGTCTAAACTTGAACCTACACATGAACCTCTGAATCCTAATTGAAACTACAACTTGATCATTCTGAACTCAAAATTTCACCTTTAAGTTTAGCTTGTTTACCTGTTATGTGCCACATGTTTATTCCATCCTTGTATTTCCCATCTTATATGCCAAAACACCCTTTTGAAAACATCCTAAGCCACTGCTAAAATTGATTGGATACTGAAGATTGCATCATCATTCTAAGGGATCAATGTAATTGTGTGTCTTGATATGTACCCTGTGGGAACCTTTTAGCATTTGTACTTAAGTTTATATGACCTTAGCACCTTAAAACAACTTAAAACTTGGCTTGTTTAACTTGGAAATTCTGTAAATAATCCACCCTCTAGTCACTTGGCTTCCCTAGACTTTGGAAGATGATTTTAACCAACATAAGTATTCAATGTTTGTCTCTGTACTAAACCTGAGACTTCCTAAACATAAGAGGATTGTTTGAACCACTTCTGACATTAGAACTTTAAACTAGCAATTTAAGGAAGCTATCTGTGCATTTGACATCTTTGAATACACTTGTTGTCATCATCTCTCTGTGTACTCTCTTAACACTGCCTCATATTTGCTTATATGTGACTGTTTGGCATTGCCTGTTGGTTGCTGGTGTTTTTCTGGGATCTTAGATGAGCTTCTTGAATAGTTTATAATCCCTATTATCTGTCTGATTGAATTTAGATAGTCTGAGCTTGAGTTATGTGCATTTCATGAAAGGTTAATTTGAATATGAGTGGGTATGCCCTTTTGGGAGGTTTTGCTCCTCATATTCAAGTATATCTATGGACACTTGGGTATATACTTGTTCTTATACTTAGAAAACTTTGATAAAATAAGAGTATACCATGAGGTATACTATGTATACCACTGTTGCAACATTATATTTCAAAAAATGGGGAAAATGGAGGAGTATACATACCTGTATATCATGTATACTTAACTGAAAACTTAGAATTATTTGGGAAGAGTTTGTGATTGGGCCCTAGGGACTGGGCCTGCATATTTAACAGTTCCTTGGTTGATTCTTTATAGTAATTGGGCCAGTCCTGGCCATTGTTTACGATTAGTCTAAATTATTTGTTGGGCTTAGCCTAAATGTATATGTTTGTAATTTAATTTTTGGCTTTGTCATAATAATTAGGAGTTAATTTTCAGTATTTTAGCTTTTAAATTATTGGATTTATACTAATTATGTATACCTCTTGTATTTTTCAAACCCAAAATCCTTTGATGGGCGTCCACGAGGCCTGTCAACCCCAGTAGATCGAGTCAAACTTCAACATGGATGGACTACTTATGGAGCATACGTTTGGCCTTGCATAAATATTCCTATTGGGCTTGGTCGGCCCAAAACTCTACCTGTTAATTTTTTCGCACCTACTATAATTTAAATTGCGTATTTGGATTAAAAATTGGAGCCCTTATGGTAATATGTTACAAATTAGAGTCTTTAACAATTTCCAAAATCGTCACTTTAATCTAATTTATTGAAAATTGGACTGTTTTTGGGACAAAAGGACTAAAACTGCTAGAATTGGTAAAATTTTGGGACTGGATTCGACATATGCGAAGCTTGAGAACTTGGATTGTATTGGACTGATGCAAGACTGTTTGGACCATATTGTGACCTTTAGAACTTATATAAAACTCGCATAAAAACTAAAAATGGACTAAAATTGGCTAAATAGAAAATAAATTGGATTATTAAGCATAATATGGTTTATATACGAACTATATAGTATATAAAAACTATCCTTTGTATAAAAACTATTTGTTATTTAAAAAAAAAAAACTTTTTGGGTGGACTTACGTGGAGTCCTACTTAGGCTAAGAGTCTTCGGGTATTAGCCTAGGTGTTCTAGTCCGACACCCTATGCCCAATTTTGGGCAAAATTGTACTTCTTTCGTTTCTTAAAAAGCATATTTTTTGCATGAAAATGACTAACCTTTATTGTGGAAATGAAAAACTTAAGCAATTTTTATCAAAAAACACTTATATACATAAGGCACTATTGGAACTCGTAGGTAAACCGCGATTGAGCAGGTCCTTAATACCGGAGTGCCTAACACCTTCCCCGGGGGGATCACCAGAACCCGTACCCAAACTTTGGTAGATTAGGTTTCTTTAGGATAGTCGTAAAAATAACTATTTTAAATGAACCATGTTCGAACTGGTTTTCGTAATTTCCTAAAAATTAGGTGGCGACTCTAAAATGTATCCTTTAGAGTACCATTTAGTGGTTGGCGGGTTTTTCCGACTTTCCCGGTACGATTCACAACCGTACTTTCCCGGGACACCTCCCTCCTTTTATGAGGTATGTGCGAGTCGTCAAAACTTTAGAATTCCTAACGCCCGCTACAGATGGAGACTCTGTTGGGGACTTTTAAGGTTCTAACTATAAAGGTTCCAATTGTTTGTGTGTTTGTATGATATAAATTGTTTAAGTGATATAAATTGTTTATGTGTTTAAATTTCTGCCAAATATAACTGTCATTCATGCATGCATACTCCACCACTCTTGACATTTATTTTATATTTTTTCAAAGGATGATGACGCGGGATGAGCTACGATCATACCTTCACTAAAAAACCTTTAATATATTCTTTGGAGGTCTCTAAGGTCGAGTTGAGTATGCGGTCATCCCACAGCCTTAGAGAGCCCACCCCCAGCTTGTCCGCTTAGGTAACCTATGTCATTCGTTTGAAAACAACTCTAGAATAATTAGCGTAGAGCGAAGCCAAATCCTCACTGATATAGCGCATATTGACCATTGACCGATTTGGGTATCTCAGACCTACCTGAGTCGGATAGGAAAGACACCCTACTGTGTTCAAATGGTGTAAAAATTGGAAGACATTGCATCCCACTATTTGCTATCTGGAATCATTATTGTGCTAAGTGTGAAATAAATTGTTGTTCCTGGGGGCGGGGAACTAACAGTGTTATGTTTTGCAGATGTCTCTTGATGTGCAGTTTGATACAGTTGTGGGTCCACCACTAGGTTTAGTGATGTGGTGGATAGATTTGACTAATGATCAGAAAAAAGAAATTAAGAGTTGTGTAGGGCATCTGCCTTCATTAATGAATATGACTGGGGATCCGAGTTTGCTGGAGATAATTACCGGTTATTGGGACAATGACAGAATGGTGTTCAGATTCGGAGAAATAGAGATGACTCCCACTTTGAAAGAGATTAGAGATGTTTTGGAGCGTAGGAAGTACTAACAGATCCAAAAGAAATGGGCCAAAATATCCTTATCCCTCACAAACCCACCCCAAAAGAAATCAAAGACATGTTTGCTGTCAACAAAGCCGATTGGGCGCCGGGACCCACTATAGCCTTTAAAGAGTTATATGAGAGGTATTCATCCAAACAGGGGTACGAGAACCACATCCTTGAGTTTTCATCACCTCAATCCTGGGAAGCCAATCAAACACTAGCCTTTATCACTTGCCTATTGGGAACCATGGTATTTTCACAAAATTCCTCCCTAGCTATTGGCACCCGGGTGGTCTTTGTTGCCCATGCTGTTCTTAGGGGAGTCACAACAAATGGGCTTACTAAATATTTTGACATCATCCCCATTATCCTATCAGACATATACTGACCTTTGGGTAAATGCCGCAAACTTTACTACTACTTCCAAGATTGCAACCTCTTAGTCCAATGGTGGATACTTAAGCATTTAGATAGGAATGGCTTACCTACTCCCTGAGATACGGCCTTGAGAGAGGATGATTTGGGAGTCGTTGCTATGCCTTGCGGGGTTCAGGATAAAAAAAGATGGGCTCACATCTTCTCCAGATTGAGAGAAGAACATATCAGGTGGAGAGTACCTGACTTCCACTCCCAGACTATTTATATTAAGAGTCCTAGACGTCCATATTTACCACTTATGAGTATTAGGGGAATCAGAACCTGCGCACCATTGAGAGTCCTTAGACAGTTTAGTATAAGACATATTATTCCGAATGTGGGAAATATGGGAGAGTTTGTACGATATTATGAAGAAGGTCGCATTGACGGAATAAAAGATGCTCAGAAAGATTGGAAGAATGTAATAAGAGAAAATAAGTTGGATAAGGATCCAAACAATCCAAGCCATGATGAAAATTACTATGAGTGGCTTAGGGTTGAGTTAGCTGATACTGTCACTCTAGGACCATATCTATACAAATTTTCTAAGGATAGGGAAGCCGGGAATGCGATCCAAGTTAGAAGAATGAAACGACGAATAGAAGGAAGAGAAATAGATTATCAAGCAAAGTTAGAATATGATCAAAAGATAATTGAGAGTTTGACAGACAATGCATATGCTTCATTGAAGAGTTTGGAATGGCTTGAAACTTTTGTCAAAGGAGCCATAGACACAGGGGCGTCATTGGCTGACGATCAGAGGGAACAATGGATCAGGACAGCATTGATGCCATCACATGTAGCCATCCAGACTGCCCTTCAAAGGGCCAAGAAGGCACGTGAAGTGGACTTTTTCTGATTATTGCATTTAGTTTAAAAGACTTGTAATCCCACTTGGGAAATATCATTAATGAAAGCACTGGGGATTTTATCTTTGGGAATAATATATTTGTTTTACATATGGCACAATTTTGCTTCATACGCTAGTAGCCTCGGAGCAACGAGGTATAGGAAAGCGAATTATATATTGCATAAATGCTTGTTTGATATAACTGCTTTATGTGAAAATCATATATATTGTCGAAACTCTTGATTGGTCCATATTCCGGCCACTACCCAAAAGAAAAATTAAGGAAAATAACCATCAAAACAAATTTGGATCCATTTTTAAAAGGTTGATTTGCTAATAGGAAATGGAGACTCCAGACAATGTTATACCCCATTTAAACGGGTCA